>NW_028247588.1:0-86767 GCF_964263255.1 Lissotriton vulgaris
ATATCAAGTTCAAGTTTCAATCTTTATTTCTATCAATTAGACCATCAAAGATATACAAATAATCACAATCATTTTAAAACATTGGTTAAAAATTAGGCATGGCAATATAAAAATAGTCCATCAGCAATAAGTTGAGCAAGATGAATGAAATAAAATAAAATGTAATGAAATTATTATGGGCCCAGCTCCGCTTTCAAGATGCGGGTGCGGATAAACCACATGGCTGTGAGGAATTTCGCCAGTGCAAAGACAGTTGGAGGTGAAACATCAGTTTTTAAAATTCTGTACATGGGGGAGAACTGTCTGCAACCAAAGTTTCTGATAAGGCGGACAAGCCAGTATTTTCTGATGACTTGGTAGGCCTTGCAAAATAGAACCACATGTAAGTCACTTTCCACAGCGAGAGCACATGCCGGGCATTGCTTTGTAGTTGGTGGCGTTGTCCAGGAGCTGGTGAAGGACCTAAGGGGCAATGTGCCGTATCTCCACTGGAGAAATAGCTTCCTGGTCAACACAGGGGTCATCCCAACCAGAACCTTCTCCAGGCAATAAGAGTCTTTACTTTGGATGAATAGAGTCGTCAGTGAACCCTCACGCTTGCTTTCTAGAGCAATAGTAAGTTTTAGGTCATAATAAGCCTTCAACAGAACTTTGCGTGGTATCCTGGCAAATGCGTTAGCTGGGTCAGTCCACAATTCTGGAAACCCTAGACTCTCACACGATGATTTTATGTATTTTAGCCAAGGAATCTGCATGGCTTTTGGTTGGGTTAGAAACTCCTTGAGCTCAGACCTGTACTTGATAAGTTCCTTGCTATTCCATAGCTTTCGCCAAAATGTTAAAGGTTTAAGACCCAGTTCCTCTATAATTGGTCTAAGTCCTAGGTCTAGCCTCAAGGGGAGCAGCGGCATACTTGATGGAAGTGCAACCAGTTGTCTGATAAATTTATTTTTGGTTGTCATCAAGTTTAGGGCTGAAGTGTGACCCCAGAGTTCAGCCCCGTAGGTTACAGCACCCCGGGTCTGGGCTTTGTAGATCTGGATGACTGGGCCCAGTGGATGATGTGTTGATTTAGTCATCATCCTTGTTATACCTCCAGCGATCTGCACCAATTTCAAGTTGGCCTTGGTCTGATGTGCCCCCCATGTCATGTTCTCATTTAAGGTTACACCTAGATATTCAAATGTAGAAACCCTGTCTAGTCATGATGAGCCAAGCAATGGATTTGGACGTGTCTTCGGGGTGGGATTTAGGATCATAAATTTAGTTTTTAGAGCATTGATCTCTAAGCCCCTCTCCGTACAGAATACCAAGAAAGAGTCAAGGATTCGCTGAATCCCCATTGGGGTTTTGGACAGCAGCAGGGTGTCGTCCGCAGACATGATTGCGGGCACCCTGCTGCCATTCAATTTGGGGGCATCAGTGTGTTCAATCCCATTCAGGTGGGCGATTACCCCGTTGACAAAGAGGCAGAACAGGGTCGGTGCGAGCACAGAGCCCTGTCTCACCCCCCTGTCAACGGGGAATCTATCTGTTAATTCACCATTTCATCCACACCTGACACGTGCAAAGTTGTTCAGATGCAGTCTCTGTAGAATTTCAAGGATATCAGGTGGAACCCCCATCTCAGCAAGCACACTCCACAGTTTCATTCTAGGCACCAAGTCGAAGGCGGCTCGCAAGGCCACGAAAACCGTGTACAAGCTACCCCCCTCGAATAGCGACGTCCTCCAATAGATGAGGTTTAGGCGGAAAATCTGGTCTATTGTGGACACCCCCTTTCTAAATCCTGCCTGGTAAGGACTAAGAGTGTCAGTTTCATCCAACCAGGCCTGAAGGCGATCCAACACAAACCTGCCAAAAAGCTTCTGGGACACGTCTATTAAGCTGATGGGCCTGCAGTTGGCTGGGAGCAAAGGCGAGCCCTTCTTAAATATAGGAACCACCTCTGCCCCCAGCCATATATCATTTTATGGGCCTCAGGGGTGATATTATGTTGTGCGCCGTGGCACATTCTTACTGAAAGGAGCAATTGGGGATCCCCTTTTAATACCTAAACAAATGACGGTGCACTTTTATCAATGTGCAGACTGTAATCTTTGGTGCACTTCCAAGCAGATGTCCTCTAATGTCTCAAACAATACAAATTATGACGTAAGGTTAAACACATTAAACAATTTGCACATGCAGGCTGTCAAAAGTGTATCTGTAGAGGGCAGTGACCATCCAAGCCCTCTCCTCCTCCCCCCCACACAAAAACAGAAATTTCTTCTATTTTAGAAATATTTTATAAACCCATCACATTTAGAAGAGGGCGATTAACGGTAAAATTGTAAATATGCTGCTATGTCGTAATGGGCAAACATATCAACTGTTATCAGTCAGGCTGCTGCCACTTACAATGTAGACACGTGAAAGTCTGAAACGCGGATGGAAATGGCTCTTGGAGCGCCAACATCCAATTCAACTTAAAGGTCTCTGGTACTGCAACAGAGACACGAATTCCTGCTGCCCCACTCTGGGCTGTCCACGGCTACAGACATTCATTGCTCGCCTTATCGCTGAGAGCTACGGGTGGCTGCCAATAAATGACACTGCAAAACTGCCCAGTTTCACTATGGATTTCAACAGCATTGCTTTCAAGGCTGTAATCTGGGAATTACTGAATAAAGTGAAAGCCAGACTGTAAAATGTACTAAAATATTATATTGTTTACTTTTCTGGCGAATTAACCGAAGGCTGGCAGAGATTGCCATGTAGCTAGCTGCACACTTGCAAGACAGTGAGAAAAGAATGGCAGGGTGTGTATGCAAGAAAGCTGCTGTTCCTCCTCCCCACCCTCGGGCAGTGCAGCAGTTACAGCTGGAGAGTTACACCTGATTCCCTTCGTCTGGACGGCTCCTAACCCACACTCTCCACAACAAACCAATACCTCTTTACATAGGAACTGGTCCAAACTTCCTCTGGACGACTGGCGGACGACTCTGGACAATACCAGACCCCATAACAATCCAGACCCCACCTCAGCAAATGAGGATTTCAATAGCTGGATCTCCAAATCCCTAGATTCTGTTCTTCCCTCAAATTGCACGGAATCCAAGCGTAGCTCTAAAACCGCCCCCTGGTACTCTTCCAGCCTACGGGAACTAAAATGTAAATGCAAACATTTGGAAAGGAACTGGAGACTGGACTTCTCCTCCGACAGTAAAACTGACTACAGAGACATGCTTAGAACCTACAAAAAGGAGATTAAATTAGCTCAATCAGCCTTCTTTGTAGAAAAAATCAACACAGCAGCCTCTAAACCGAAAGAAATCTACCGCATTGTAAAAACCCTCCTAAAACGTCCAGAAGAGCCCCCTGACCCTTCCAATGCACAAGCCAGCTGCAATAATCTAGCTAACTTCTTCTCTCAAAAAATTCAAAATATCTACACCTCCTTCCCCCTTATCCCCACCTCTGCTCAAACAGTAACCATCCCCACTACTGATTCCCAACCCAACACCTCCTTGCAATCCTTCCCTTCTCTTACTCTCACCATATTAGATTCCATCCTATTACAGGTTAAATCAGGCTCCCCCGATGACCCGACCCCTCCCCGCACTCTGAACATGGTAAACAACTAAATTCTCCTAACTGTACTCAACCTACTTAATACCTCTCTAGCCACTGGCTCAGTCCCACCTCCTTGGAAGTGCACCATGGTTAAAGCCCTTCTAAAAAAACCAACCTTGACCAGAGTGATCCTAAAACTATAAGCCAATCTCCCTACTCCCTTGGTTGAGTAAACGACTTGAAAAACATACCAACGCTGCACTAGTAGACTTCATCAAGTCTAACCATCTGCTCGTTAAATCCCAAACTGGCTTTCGCCCCATGCATGGGACCGAAACCGCGCTACTTGCAGTGACGGAGGAGGCAAGGAAGATCTTGGACCAGGGAGGATCAGCCGCCATAATCCTCCTGGACTTAAGTGCCGCCTTCGACACTGTCAACCATAGCACGCTACTCCAATGGCTTGCAAACTTCGGTATCTCGGGTAAGGCCATTGCCTGGCTTGAATCCTTTCTCTCTGATCGCTCTTTTCAAGTGTTTTTGGGTAACATCACATCTCTGAGCAAGCCCCTTGTCTGCGGCGCACCCCAGGGCTCTTCCTTGAGCCCTACGCTATTTAATGTTTATATGGGGCCACTAGCTGAGGTAGTCCGTCCATATGGAATAAAAACCATCACATACACAGATGACACTCAGCTAGTGGTGGCCCTTAACCAACTGAATACGAACCAAGACAACCTTTGGACCTGCATGGAAGAGGTCTCCAAATGGATGACCCTGTCATGCCTTAAATTGAATGGCGAAAAAAACGGAGCTAATGCTCCTAGGCAACCCCTCCCCACTCGCGCTCAAGTCACTCTGGCCCCCCTGCCTAGGCGCACCCCCCATTCCTAAGGATAAAATCAAGAGCCTAGGCCTATGGCTTGATAAATCCATCAATTTTAACGCACAAGCCACTAAACTATTGGCGACCTGTTTTGGCCTACTTAGGCTAATATGGAAGATCCTCCCTTCACTGCCTTTTCAAGCCAGGAAAATAATGATCCAGGGACTTGTTCTTTCCAGGCTGGATTTTGGAAACACCCTGCCCTTAGGAGCTCCCCAGTCCACCTTGAACACGCTCCAGATCGTGCAGAAATGCGCGGAGAGCACTTTACTCCAAATCCCACGTCGACTCTCAGTCAAGACCGGACTGAGGAGCCTCCACTGGCTTCCGGTGAGACGAAGAATTGAGTTCAAGACCCTTTGTATCACTCACCGAGCATACTGGAAAACCGGAGCTGCCATAAATCATTCCTTGATCTCTGCATACAGCCCCGCTAGACACCTCAGATCATCATCCTCTCTCCTGGTGACAGTCCCCAGGATTAGGTTGCGGAGGCCGATCCTTTTCATACAACGCATCAATGCTCTGGAACTACCTTCTCCACCACCTGCACGCAGAACCCAATCTACTATCCTTCAGCAAGCATTTAAAAACCATGCTCTTCTCTCACCCTGAATAATCTTCTGTCGACCCCCACTAGCCACAAGTCTGCAGCGCTAGGACGCCTCAGGGTAGCTACAGCGCTTTACTAATTTTCTTTTCATTTGTTTTCAGAGTTAAGAGTACACCTGGCATTGCACCGGTACCATAAACAGATCCCTTTAAACATGCCTAAGCTTTGACGTGAAAAGTGCTCGTCACGGCTGAGAGAGCGCAAATTTGAATGAAAATTATGTATAGGACATATTTACAAGCACGTTGAATAACGTAGGAATGAAACGTATGTCGTAATGTGAAGTGACACTTATAGCATATAGATAACCGATGTAATCAACGTAAATATAGGAAATGTAACTGTATTCACTTTAGAACATGCATTAGATTTAGAAGGCCTGTATACGTAGTGGGCTGATATAGAGATGATGTAGAAATGCTTACGAAATGTAGAACGTGCAAAGTAGAATTCATGTACGTGTAAAACTTTAAATGGAGAAACGGAGAGATGTAACATGAAGAAATGCGTAGAATGTATAACACGATATAGCGAATGAGAATATAAAGTTATACTCTACGTAGTTATATTCTATGTAAAATGTATTCAAGTATAATCAAGACTTCGCTAAAATGCGAATATATAAATGTGTGTAAAGGGTTTTACTGTGTAGAAGGCTTTTTGTAGGAATGTTAGAAAGGTTTAGGTCATTTGTGATTCTAACCTGACTGACCAAGAGTTCGCAGGAGCGTAGTCCGCTGTATGTAATTTAGTGGGCTTACAGGAGTCGTAAATAGCTTGATGTGAACGTGAGAGCCAAGAAGTCTAGCACTTGTTAGATTTAAGGTGACAACGCTGGACAAGGTTTATGGCCTGAACGTGATGAGAAGCGTTTAGAATTTGAAACTTGTTTTTGAATGACCATTCACAGGACCTAGAAGGGTCAACATCATAGTCGTAGTTTAAAGTTTTGTTGACAATGTTGACTTGTGCTCTGAAAATGTCAATTATAATATTGAATGAAGTCACCAATAAGAAGATGAAGATGACATCTAAAGAAGAAAGGTCAACTTAACGGATGGCGAAAGAGATGAAGCAATGGAAGAAGTCAGAAGCTGACATCATCGGGGAAAGTCCGTGGTGGGCGTCAAGGGGCGTTCCACCTACACTGTGATTGTGTATTTTAGGGACAGCACCCCGGGGATAAGATAGCGAAGGCGAGGGCGAACAGCTCCGAGCAGAAGTCATCATAGAGAGCAAGAGGGTAGATGACTTGAGCAGATGCGCTGAGAAAGATCAGAGCGTAAGAGAGCAGTAGGCCGAGGACCCTTAGAAGAGCGGATGGGTAGGCAGCAAGGGTACTGCTTCTTAAACTTAAGTTACTTTTAGAGGCTAAGAGAGTTTGATCTTCTTTTGAAGTCAAACTGCTGACACCTTTTTAGGTTAGGAACTTGTGAAGTAGGGATGTCACATAGCATAGAGTAGGGACAGATTTAACGTGATACTTTTTCTCTTTCTGTAGAAGACGCCAAAGGAACCACTTCACATCGAAGCTTAAATTGCTGAATGCGTAATTGATTTTATATTCTTTTGTGTACTTTGATCCCGAGAGGATTGTATTTGCATTTAACTTTGACTTTTATATAAAACTTTTAAACTTTATCAGTTGTAAGTGGTTCTTCCGAGTGGTGTCAGTTAATGGGGTTTGTCTAACCTATGCGAGGGTTGTCTTTTACTCAATGACAGATACTAGCGGTCCAAAATAGATGAATGAGATAAGTAATTAATTGGATCATAAATTGATATCAAAATCTCATTCCCCGCAGTTGGTAGCAGAGTAATGATGGTTATCTTCTTGAGGAAGACGACCTAGGTCAGGTTTAGTTTACCCCAAGGTCCCTAGTCATCGACGACCAGAAGAAGAATCCCAGCCGAAGACGGTGCTGACGGTGCGACGAGAGAAAAGCAGCAGAGTCGGTCGAGAGTGAGTATAAGGGTCATGCGTTGTAAGATTGCGGTGTTTTATGTTGTTCCTGTGTTGTAATGTCAAGCGGAGTTGAATGCCTGTAGTGTGATTGAGGGAAGGTTGTGAGCGCGCGCAACCGGATGAAATCTTAAGCTCCAGGGAAGGACTTAAGTGGTTCGGGTGTATCGAACACCCAGAGTAATTTGTCTACCATTGAAAGGGGGTCATGAGGTACCATTGATTTCCCGACAGACCGATGATAGGGGGAGCGTAAGAGTGAGTGAATGAGTAGCGGACGCTGGTCGTACGTTTACTGTGTGTAAGTAACCTATCAGTTGAGGCGATCGTCTGACCGTAAGAGGGAAGACGTTTCGTCAGTTGAGGTGACAATTACAGTTAGACTGTGGCCGTACAGTCAGAGAAAAGTGATCGCTTGGACGGAAGTAGTCATTTTTCAATGTATGAATGAAAACGCATACGAAATCGTGAGACAAATTGAGAAAGAAGGAGAATTGCTGCAAGAGGGAACGAGTGACGTCAGCATAGAACCGCGCTGAGATTGGTTAGTTTGTCAGACGTCAGCGGAGAGTCGCACTGAGATAGGCCGAATAGTGAGAGCTGCGTAGGGATTGGTTGGTGGTTGTCAGTGGGACGTAAACAAGGAAGAGTAAAGAAAAATTGTAGATTGGCGAAAATGAAGTGTTTTAAGAGTTTAAGAGCACTCTTTAAGAGGAATAGAAGAAACTTATATGCCGGAGAAGAAGCTCCACCAGAAGGCACACCAGCTTATTATATGGCAGTGAATGTAGGCTTGCACTCGATATTATGGATTTCCGAGTGGAATAAGCTAACTGAAGGGAATAAGGAATTGACGTTTCCGAGATTCGGAACATTTAAGTTAGATGTGTTGAACGAACTAAAAGCGGTAATGCTTGCAACAAGACCTCTACCGAGGCCAACACAATTCGAAGCACTTAGTGTATGGTTTAGAACAGCACACGAAAAGAGCGTAAAGAGGCGTCAAGAAAGAGTGAGAAGATCGGTAAAAGCAGTGCAGGATGCTAAATGGGACGATGAAGCTAAGAAATGGAGAGTACAAAAGATCGAAGCAGACAAACTGTTCACTATGATAGAAGCCACGGGAGAAAAGAAACCTCTAGAGGAAGATGAGGAAAGCGAGACAGAAGAGGATCTGATAGAGAGGCTATTAATAGATAGACCACCTCCGTACAGCGGAGGGGCCGCAAGTCCTATATTACCACAAGAGGACGGAGCTAGATGGGGGGAATATAAATCGATCCCAGTAACAGAGTGGGATGCCAGGAAAGAGGAGGAAATACCTCAATCTAGTTCCGAACAGAGAGTAGTGGGAAGATTCGTGGTCCAGAAAATGCCAGAAACGCAACATGCAAGGTCTTACCAAATGCCGGATGCCCTACAAGTACCGGTTACGATAGGCCCTATTGTGTCAATCTACAACCCAGAAGGGGTCCAGCAGGAGGAACAGGCACGATGGGATAGGGAAAGAGCAGAGATGGAGAATAGGGATCCTCGGAGGCAGATACTAGCACCGAGGAGTCGGAGTACCCCATTAGATGCAGCAGCAGGTCCCTGGGTAGAACAAGGGCGTCAAAGAGGGCCAATGGACTTAAGGGGACCAAAACCGAAAACCCATAAAGAATTAAGGGAATACCTGAAAGAATGGGATACTGCCGAAGAGGCTCGGAATAAAAGTTTAGAAACAGGAGCAGAGTGGAGAGACCAGGATAACAGGATCCTCTCTCATTGTGGAGCTGGCGAAAGCAGCCCGGAGTGGGAGAGAGGGAGTCAGGAAAGTAGAGGAAATAATTGTCCTACTAGCAACGACAATAGGCAAATGTGCGAAGACAGGAGTACAGGGTGTGGCGAAGTGCCTCGCGTCACCTTTAGTGAAGGAGAACAAAGGACGCAGGAGTACCGTAATACTTTCAGATGCACTCACCATACCCCAGGTGAAACAGTGCAACATTGGAATCACGGGAACATGGAGAGTCGTGAAGGGTCTCGCCATGCATCCGGAGAGCGCGAGCGAAGTCATGAGAATGTAGGGAGTCGCGAAACGTCTCGCCATACTTCTGGTGATCAGGATCGAGATCGCGGGAGCATGGAGGGCCATGAAGGACCTTATCGTTTATTGAGCGACACCAGACAGCAAGCGAGTTACAGTGATGTAGAACAGAACGGTGGATCCTATCTCGTATCTGGAGAAACCGAGCCGAAACGACGAAGTGTAGGGATGGGGGATGGAGTGATGTTCCACCACCCCCCACGGGAAGATGGAAAGGCTTGGGATCTAGAGAGGTGGGAACAAAGGAATGGAAAGAGAACTCCTCATAACTCACCTGTGCTCAGGCGTAGGGCGCATAGTGGAGATAAGAGAGGTATGAGCGAACCACCTAGGACGGACATACTGAGAGCCGAAATAAAAGCCAGACGGATCGATGTAATGAGTTTGAAGTCAGACTTGCATGAAATAATTGACGGCACAGTGGCAATAGAAAGGTTAGAGTTGTACGCACCAGATGAAGTATTGTTCTTAGCCAAGGATGTTACTCGAAAAGCGAGGTCAGCTCATGAAAATTTATCTAATTTGGCAAATAGATATATGATAGACCTGTCAAGGACCAAGGCTTTACAGCCCAATCATAGGCTAAATTGCACAGACCTAGATTTGGATGAACGTAGAACAATTGGACTAAGAGTGCATATACGGGAACTAGTCATGTGTATCAGAATATGGAGAGATCTGGATAGATGGGAGGAAAAATGGTCTAAGAGGGGATCGGTCAGAAGAAGTACAATTGCGAAGTCCCAAGATACAGACCTAATGCGAATGGAAGCTTTCCCTTTGCGAGAAATCGCGAACGGAAATTACGTTCATGTACCCTGGAGTAGGGGGGATTTAGCGGCATTCACTAATTCCTTCCCAACGCTCAGAGAGAATCCCGTTGAGTGGTACAAGCAGGTAGAAAGATTCGTGAAGATCTCGAAGGTACTGTGGATCGACTTGAACACATTGTTCGATATCGTAGTACCCGGAGATTTGTGGACGGCATGCAAGCTTAGCGTTGAATGGCCTACTTGCGAGCCTCCGAGAGATATTCGGACAAATGGTCCATCAGTCAGAGTCATGGAGAAATACGAAAGAGTAATAACATGGCTAAAGGAGAAAGTGCCAGTGCAAGACATAGACTGGGTTAAGATAGATCGAACAACTCAGGAGCCCAAAGAGACAGTTCACGAGTTCTATGAGAGGCTACTGAAAGCATTTAAACAATACAGTGGGTTAGACGTAATGGATCCTAAGGACATAGGACAGTTTGTGTCGAAGTTTGTTCTAGGATTAAGACCAGACATAAGCCTGATGATACAACAGCATCTGATTTGTTGGCAGAACAAACCTTTAGACGAAATTCTGAGATATGCAAGGTATTGTAGCGATGAAATAGATTCGAAAGCAAAGAAACTCAAGGAAAAGTTAATGCTGGTACAAATGCAAGCAGCTGGAAAGGGTGGACAGCGGCAACAGGGAATAGGAACGCAAGTAAAGAAACAGAATAATCAGAGCAGAGATGAGGAAGAAAGACCGAGACCGAGAATGGATATCGCGACACTGAAAAAGACAACGAGGTGTCATCAGTGTAACGAAGTGGGACATTGGCGACGCGAATGTCCTTACAATGTTGAGACAGGGGAATTAGAACAAGAGGAGGAAGAGGTACAGAATAACGTGGTTAAGGGAGCCGCAGCCCCGAAGGGAAAATTTATCAAAGGGGGGACTCAGACTCCTCGAGCCCCGTTTCCTCAACCACCTCGCATCACAAACGGAGGGAAAACCTATAGACAAATGCCATTGTTTGTAGGAGGAGAAGAATGTTACTACGTTGATCCTCTTACAGGGCAACGAGTGAACAGGGATGAAGACTGTACTCTAGGAGCAGCCCTGGAAGTAGATCAGAGAGGACCATACGTAGAGGCTGAAGTAGCTGGATGTCCTACAACCTTTTTGGTAGATACGGGTGCCACTCGATCCACGCTGAGATCAGCGGTAGTCCCAGGTTTGCCAATATCGGGAGAAACGATTCAGGTGGTAGGAGTCGCAAACAAGAGGATGACTAATCCTCTGACCGAACCAGTGTCAGTAAAAATAGGGAATTACAGTGACGAACATCAGTTTGTGATCTGTGATTCTAGTCCTGTGTGTTTGCTAGGAAGAGATCTGTTGTGTAAACTGAATTGCACAATACATTGTACACCTGAAGGAGTAGAAGTACAAACGAATGATGAGGATGCCGATTTTAAAATTATAAACTCGCAAGAGTGCATGGAACTATATCCTACCTTAACAGTGGAGGAACTTCCACAGGATTTGAGAGAGAAAGTGTCAGCTGAGGTGTGGGATTTTACTGGAGAAGAAATAGGACTGATTAAAGGAGTAGAAGCAGTAAAAATCTTGGTAAGACCCAATGCGGAGTATCCAAGAACTCCACAATACAAGTTGACACCAGAGACGATTGCAGGAATAAAGCCTGTGATCGAATCCATGATGAAACAGGGAATACTGAAGGAGATCGTGGGAAGTCCATGTAACTCCCCGATTATGGGTTTGCAGAAGCCTAGTGGAAAATACAGAATAGTGCAGGATCTTCGGAAGATTAATAACATTGTTGTCTCATGTTGTCCAGTGGTACCGAATCCATCAGTGATATTATTTCAGATACCGTTCCAAGCTGAATGGTTTACCGTGATAGATTTGTGCCAGGCTTTCTTTTCGATACCTTTAGATGAAGAGAGCCAGTATCTTTTCGCTTTTAAGCTGGAAGATCGCGTCTTAACATGGTGTCGTATCCCTCAGGGGTATACAGAAAGCCCATCGATCTTTAACCAGTTATTAAAACGAAATCTCGAAAGTCTAGTACTGCCCAAGAATTCGGTTCTAGTCCAGTACATAGACGACCTCCTAGTTGCGTCAGAAACTGAGGAAGCTTGCAGAGAAGACACCATAACCTTGTTAAATCACTTGGCCGAGAATGGACACAAGGTGTCTCCAAGTAAATTGCAATATTGTAAGACTGAAGTGCAATACTTGGGCCATAGGATTGAAAAGGGAAAGCGGAAGGTGTCTCCAGACAGAATAGAGGCGATCATGAAAATGAACGCGCCTACAACACAAAGAGAAGTCAGGATGTTTCTAGGCATGGTCGGTTATTGTCGGCAGTGGATAGCCAATTTCTCACTGAAGGCAAAACCTTTGTTGCAACTGACGCATAAAGGAGTAAGTGATCCGGTACCATGGGACAAAGATTGTTTGATGGCGTTTTTGCAGCTGAGGGAGGACTTATGTCGTGCCCCGGCCTTAGGAATGCCTGATTACACAAAACCATTTTTGCTCTACTGCTGCGAAAGAGAGGGATGCGCTTTAGCAGTTTTAGCTCAGATCCACGGAGATGCGCGTAGACCAGTGGCGTATTTCTCGGCTACATTAGATCCAGTAGCCGCAGCGTTGCCCGGATGTCTCAAATCCGTAGCTGCAACGGGTGTCAGCATTGAACGATCTGAAAGCGTAGTTATGGGTCATCAGTTAGAGGTATATGTACCACATTCTGTAGAACTGTTAATGACCAGGACTAAGACTCAGCATCTGACAAATAGCAGGCTCACACGCTACGAGCAAGTCATACTGGCTGCCGAGAATGAGACCCTAAAAAGATGCTCCGTCTTGAATCCTGCAACTTTGATGCCACTTCCGAATGAGGTGGATGATGAAAAGTGTACAGATCATGACTGCCTTGATGTGACTGAACTATGCACCAAACCGAGACCCGATATTGTGGATGAGCCATTGACTGACCCAGATGAAATTTTCTTTGTTGATGGTTCATGTGTAAGAGACAATGTCGGTCAGCTGAGAGCAGCTTATGCAGTTTGCACAATTACGAGAGTAATAGAAGCCGCTTGCCTGGAAGGAGTACACTCCGCTCAGGTAGCTGAAATTGTTGCTTTGACTCGTGCTTGCTTAGCGGGCGACAAACTTCGAGTCACCATATACACCGATAGCCAGTATGGTTTCGGGGTAGTTCACGATTACGGGCAGTTATGGTCTCAAAGAGGTTACATGACCTCCTCAGGTTCTCCCATTAGGAATGGAGAATTCGTGAGACTTTTGTTAGAAGCATTACAAAGTCCAACCGCTATAGCAGTGGTCAAATGTGCAGCGCATACAAAGAATGTTGACTTTGTGTCACTAGGAAACCGTTATGCAGATGAAGTAGCGCGTTACTGCGCAGAGCAGGGATATTCTCACACTGATGTAAAAGTGGGGGGAATCCAGGAAAGAACTGAATTGACAATGTTGTTAGACACTGTAGATAAGTGGGATGAATTAAGAAGTGTTCAGGAAAATGCACCAGATGATGAGAAAAAGAGTTGGGAAACAGCGGGTTGTTCCAGAAGCGAAATGAACTTCTGGATATCCGCCGATGGGAGAGCAGTTTTACCAAATGAACTTGTTAGTCCAATGGCAAGGAAATTACATGGATCAGCACACATAGGTAGAGATGCTATGGTGAGAGTATTCAGACGGACGTGGTTTAATCCAAAGTTTAGAGTAGCGGCAGAAGCTGTGTGTCAGCGATGTACGATCTGTCAGCAACTAAATGTGGGTAAGAGAACACCAGTTACATTGAGTCACATTGGGAGGTCTGGGGGGCCTTTCAATAGGATGCAGCTTGATTTTATTGAAATGCCTAAATGCAACAGACTCAGATACGTTTTAGTGATTGTTTGCATATTTTCTAGATGGGTTGAGGCTTACCCTACACGTAGGTGCGATACACTTACAGTAGCAAAACTGTTACTTAGAGAGTTAATACCGAGGTTTGGGGTGCCATCCTCTTTGGAATCATCGGACAGAGGAACTCATTTTAACAGCGAAATAGTGAAGATGCTATGTTCAGCTTTGAATATTGATCAGAAGTTACACTGCAGCTATCGACCAGAAGCTTCAGGGATTGTAGAGCAAATCAACAGCACGATAAAGTCCAGACTTGCCAAAGTTTGTTCAGCAACATCCCTGAGTTGGCCAGACGCACTTCCAGTGGTTCTTATGAGCATACGTAGCACACCAGATAGAAAAACAGGTCTCTCTCCACATGAAGTGCTAATGGGGAGAGCCATGAGATTGCCATCGGTTCCGACTGCAGCTCTAGTGAACATCACAGACGATTTGATCTTGGACTACTGTAAGGGACTATCTGATGCCGTTAATTCTGTGTCCCTCCAGGTCCAGGCTGCAGAGGTTCCATCAGCACAAGATTTGTGCCATGACCTGAGTCCGGGAGACTGGGTCCTGGTGAAGAAGCATGTCAGAAAGAACTGCTTAGACGTGCGCTGGAGAGGACCGTTTCAAGTCATACTTGTGACAAATACTGCAGTAAAGTGTGGAGGTCTGCCAAACTGGATACATGCCTCACACACCCGAAGGGTGCCAACACCTCTAGAAGAAACAGCTCCTCTCTCGGATGAGAATCCAGCGGAAAGCGGAGAAGCTATAGAGGGGGAAAGCCAAGCTGTGGAGGTGATCGAGGGAACTGAGATTGAGACGGAACAGGTCGACGAAGGTCAGGATACCAGTGAGACCGAAGTCGCCTCAGGAGAAGAGAGTAATTGGGAGACTGAATCAGACCCTGAGCAAACTGAGAGTGACCAAGAGACTGGTCCAAGAACAAGGAGCAGAAGGACAAGAAGTGACAAAGCCAGTTGGCCGGAGAGAAAGAAAAGGCCAAGCCCAGAAGAAAATCAAGAAAGAACTCTTGTCCCGATCGCTGAAGAATCAGACCAGGAGGAGGAAACTACAGACTCAGGAACTGAAAGTCCAAGGAGATCGAGAAGGGTACGTGTGCCCTGCAGAAGGTACGCCACCCCAGAGTGGACTTATCTAGCAGATGTCTTGGGGACAGAAATCTGGGAGAGTGAAGAAAGTGAAAGTAATCGATCACGATCCATTTGTGGCAGTGGAGATATGGATGTTGACGCCTGGACTCGAGACTGAGGGATTACTGACTTTCACACTTCCAATACCCCCATATTTGAGTCAAATTCAAGATCTAGTGCTAAATAGATTACAGTTTCCGACCTTTGGTCATCAAATTCCGGAAGAAGAAGAAAAAGTCATTCGTTTTGAATTATTAGAAATTGTTGTGAAAGCTGCAGGTGCGAGAATAATTGTTGATGCATAAGAGACTTTGTATATAAGCTATAAAGAAGAAGATAACCTAGCGCCGAGTGGAAAGAAGAATAAAATTAGGGATTACATTTAGTGGACGGAGAAGGGTTAGGGTTGTCTGTTGCTAAAAAAGAAAAGACATTGTTGCGAAAAAGAGACTTTTGTTGATAAAAAGCACTTTAAAGACTGAGAAAGCAAATAAAGCAAACAGAGACTGCTAAAGGAAAACTTTTTCGCAAAAGAAAGGAGTTACGCTGTTTTGATAACATGGAGAACGGCAACCCAAACCGAAAAGCTAGATGTATAGTAGGTACACTTATAGCAATAGTAATATTTCTCATAATTACAGTAGTGACAATATCATACATAATAGGACATGAAACCGATAAAGAAATAGCAGATGTAAAGCCTGTAACGACTTTGAGACCTGCTCTTGTGGGAAAGAACGAAGAGAGCAACGTTATACGTGAAAAGACGTTATTGGCAGATGAAGCTCGTAGATTACACGTAGACGAGTCACAGGGAAACTTTAGGTCAAATGCATATGCTAAACTGTTATACGAGTATATCGATGCCATGGAGGCCAAAGATTGCTACGTTTGTATGCAATTGCCGGCTTCTGTAGATGAAGGCATTAGATATCATCATCTCCCATTGACTTATGGGATAACATGTAGTTTACTGCTTAGTATATTTTATGGTAGGGAAGGATTTGAGTACTACTTTTCAAATTATGATTCGGTACTGCCTGAAGTTCCGAATTATAAGCAAATGAATAAGTGGGACTATTACAAAAAGGAGGATAGACTGGCTAAATTCTTTCTTCCTTGGGATACACTAGATACATCATATGCACGCAGAAATAACCTAACTTGCAAAGTATCAGAGGTAGAGAAAAAGTTCATAGGACAAGTAGATGATAGATACAGAAGACAGAAGATTCTAAAAATGTCAGGGCAATGGAAAACGGATTGGACCGAAGAAGAGAAGGCACATAAAAAGAAAGGTAGCAATGGTCCAATAGCATTGGATAGAACGCAGAAAGGGAAGTTATGTTTAACTCGAAGCAAAACGTATTACGAGAGTGTATTTGTAGGTGAAGTGAATTGTGAACATGCTTTTCGTTTAGAGTACTATACGAAAGATTTCATGAAAGGGATGCAAGCGATTCCGAATGTATATTTTGTATGTGGAAGAAGTGCCTATGTAAAACTACCTGACAATTGGTATGGTTCGTGTTACTTGGCAATTGTCTTCCCCAAAATATATCATGCAAAGGATGTAGCGATAATAGAAGGAAAGGCTTCGAGGAGAGCGAAAAGGGAAGTAGGAGATGCAGAAGTAGTAGGAGATGTATTTGGAGCGATGTTTCCTATGTTAGGTTTAATACTTAGCGATGTTAAGATCAGGAGACTGGCTACAGTTGTGGATAGATTATCTGCAAGTACTGCAAGGTCATTAATGTTGGTAGAAGGCGAGATGCAGTCGATTAGAGCAATGGTTCTTCAGAACCGACTTGCTTTAGATGTACTGCTAGCAAAAGAAGGCGGAGTTTGTAAGGCTTTGAAGGTCCAGGAATGTTGTACTTATATTCCTGATAATTCAAAACCACTTGAGAAAGTCATACAGAACATTACACAGATTCATCAAGAGATCGAAGATTTATCGAAAATAAATGTATGGGAAAAAGTTGGTCATGGAGTAGGAAAGGTTGGGAGTTGGTTTGCCAACCTTGGTAAAAGCATAGTATGGTACATAATAAAGCCTGTATTGATAGTATTAATTTGTATAATCACCTTATTAGGGTTTGTAAAATTATATAAATGGTATAGGTCAAACCGGTTACAACGAACAATGAGAGAGCAAGAAAGGAGATTAGCTGCTTTACAAGATCAACAGTACAAAAGCTTAAGAGCACTCGAAACGATGAAAAGAGGGAATGTTGTAACTAGTTCTGTTTAGAGATATTATTCAAATTGCATTTAGTGATGACTCCTAGAAGTCATCAAAGGGGGGACTGAGAGAGCGCAAATTTGAATGAAAATTATGTATAGGACATATTTACAAGCACGTTGAATAACGTAGGAATGAAACGTATGTCGTAATGTGAAGTGACACTTATAGCATATAGATATCCGATGTAATCAACGTAAATATAGGAAATGTAACTGTATTCACTTTAGAACATGCATTAGATTTAGAAGGCCTGTATACGTAGTGGGCTGATATAGAGATGATGTAGAAATGCTTACGAAATGTAGAACGTGCAAAGTAGAATTCATGTACGTGTAAAACTTTAAATGGAGAAACGGAGAGATGTAACATGAAGAAATGCGTAGAATGTATAACACGATATAGCGAATGAGAATATAAAGTTATACTCTACGTAGTTATATTCTATGTAAAATGTATTCAAGTATAATCAAGACTTCGCTAAAATGCGAATATATAAATGTGTGTAAAGGGTTTTACTGTGTAGAAGGCTTTTTGTAGGAATGTTAGAAAGGTTTAGGTCATTTGTGATTCTAACCTGACTGACCAAGAGTTCGCAGGAGCGTAGTCCGCTGTATGTAATTTAGTGGGCTTACAGGAGTCGTAAATAGCTTGATGTGAACGTGAGAGCCAAGAAGTCTAGCACTTGTTAGATTTAAGGTGACAACGCTGGACAAGGTTTATGGCCTGAACGTGATGAGAAGCGTTTAGAATTTGAAACTTGTTTTTGAATGACCATTCACAGGACCTAGAAGGGTCAACATCATAGTCGTAGTTTAAAGTTTTGTTGATGATGTTGACTTGTGCTCTGAAAATGTCAATTATAATATTGAATGAAGTCACCAATAAGAAGATGAAGATGACATCTAAAGAAGAAAGGTCAACTTAACGGATGGCGAAAGAGATGAAGCAATGGAAGAAGTCAGAAGCTGACATCATCGGGGAAAGTCCGTGGTGGGCGTCAAGGGGCGTTCCACCTACACTGTGATTGTGTATTTTAGGGACAGCACCCCGGGGATAAGATAGCGAAGGCGAGGGCGAACAGCTCCGAGCAGAAGTCATCATAGAGAGCAAGAGGGTAGATGACTTGAGCAGATGCGCTGAGAAAGATCAGAGCGTAAGAGAGCAGTAGGCCGAGGACCCTTAGAAGAGCGGATGGGTAGGCAGCAAGGGTACTGCTTCTTAAACTTAAGTTACTTTTAGAGGCTAAGAGAGTTTGATCTTCTTTTGAAGTCAAACTGCTGACACCTTTTTAGGTTAGGAACTTGTGAAGTAGGGATGTCACATAGCATAGAGTAGGGACAGATTTAACGTGATACTTTTTCTCTTTCTGTAGAAGACGCCAAAGGAACCACTTCACATCGAAGCTTAAATTGCTGAATGCGTAATTGATTTTATATTCTTTTGTGTACTTTGATCCCGAGAGGATTGTATTTGCATTTAACTTTGACTTTTATATAAAACTTTTAAACTTTATCAGTTGTAAGTGGTTCTTCCGAGTGGTGTCAGTTAATGGGGTTTGTCTAACCTATGCGAGGGTTGTCTTTTACTCAATGACAGATACTAGCGGTCCAAAATAGATGAATGAGATAAGTAATTAATTGGATCATAAATTGATATCAAAATCTCATTCCCCGCACGGCCTTCCCACTACAGTACCAGACTCTCACCCTGCCTACTGCAAACCCAGCAAGTATACCGATGTGCAAAAGTGTGACTTTATCAGTCGGCACTTATCAGAAGACAATGACGCCTTGAACGGATGACAGGTCAATTTAAAAGATTCCATTTCAGAAATGTAATATGGAAACATTTTTTTTTTAAAGTCAACGAGCGAATGTCTATTCGGGGAACATTTAAAGCAGTCATTTGCAGCAGAAAATAATTGAGTTTGACCGGTGGGTACATCGAGAGGGAATAGCAGCTACATATAAAAAGCCTAATTACAATCTCCGATCTAAACAAAAAAAGGCATCCTACTCATAAAGAGAATGCTAACAACCTGATCACCACACCCACCCTCCTGCATTCATCTCCTATGTAGTGCAGACGTATACGACCGGCAACATTCCACACCAAACCGGAAAGGAAACATTCCTGATCAGCAAAGTGATAGGAACCTCCCTCTCATATGTGTTCTCATATGTGTCACCGCTTTGTCCAACATCAAATAATTCAAACTGACCTATGCTGCACAGGAAGATGGTGGAAAGGGAGCATGGCGATGTCATTTGGAGGCACAACCAGGCGAAGTGTCCGAGTAAAACCCATATTATGTAGGACAATTCCCTCCCAACCCCATGGTAGCATTATTTAGTGCTCTGGAAGGTAAACAAACAGCGGAGGCAGTGGGATCACTCATGGGAAGGGGTGCCTGCTGCTTTCAGTGCACAGAGGGTCTGTTGTTAAGCTGTGTTCAACAGGTAGCGGTCGTCACAGGAGATACAGAAACAAGCATGATCCTTGCGCTAAAAGGAGGCAGCAGGGGGAGGGGCGAGAAGAGAGGGCGAGTAAAAGCTTTTCACTTGCGAGAGCGAGCAGCACCAGGAGCGATAATTGCTCCCATATGGCGCTGCGCGCTCCCGCAAGTGAATCGCCACACGTGCACGCGTTGCCATTGAAGGCAATGGAACGCGTGCACGTTTTTGGCTGAAAAGCCAAAGCAATGGCAAAAAGGTTTTTTGCCCATGCAGCACATATGGCCAGGGACTGCCGGAGGACCCCCACCCTTCCGTTAACCAGCATAACATTATTAACAGGACGTGAGAGGGCTTTCTTTGGAAGGCGGGGGATCTTTCGAACCCCCCGGCCGTATTTATTAAAACATACAAAAATTGAAATAAACAATATTTACACAATTACGCAGAAAATGTTACAATTGATATATACAAGTATTCAGATGGCTAACCTTAACATACTTCTAGTACAAGGTATTTCCTATCCAAAAAACTAACATATCAATCACATTATACAATATTTATTTTCTGCGTACCTATTTGGGCCTACAGCAAGGTCAATAACTGCTGTCAGATCCTTATCACGAAACCACGCCCTACTGAGGAGTGCGCATGCGCAGGAGGGCCCTTTTGTTGCCCGTGAACGCCCAATTTAACCACGCCCTCCCGTAGAGATGCGGGTGCGCAGGAGGGCCCGTTTACCGTGGGGGCACTTCCCCTCCCCGGTTACCCCCGAACGCCCGATTTAACCACGCCCTTCTGTCGAAATGCGCATGCGCAGAGGGCCCGCTTACCGTGAGGGTACTTTGGTCCCCCGGTTACCCCATACGCTCCATTAACTCCATTAAAAGGGGGCCCTTGCATCTCTGCGCCGATTACTGGCGTCATTGTGCACGTGCGGGGTGGCCAAAGAGCCTAAAGAAAGCGTGACTGTCTCTCCCGCACCCATGTACCCAACAGGCTGTACCTGCCCCTGGAGTTCTATGAGAGACCACTTGTCTCTCCCTTTGGGCGACCCCATTCGAGAATGGCGCCGCCCCCCCTAAGGACCTTAAAATAACTGCTTACCAATCATGACCTTACCGCCACAGGCCAGCGTAGTTTACTGACTAACTGGCTTCCCCTACCCTCCTACACTGAAAGGTCATGACCTAACCTTAACACCGCACACCTAGCCCTCATAAGTTTAGTCCAACTATCGGACCCTACCAACCCGTTGCAAGATCATATCTTCCATGGGCATGATTTAGCCTCACAGACTCGTTTCCCCACTTCAGGAGATCTGAAATGTCCGCGCCCGGGTGTACATGTCGTCCTGGTGTACCAGTTCTTCAGCCCCCCCCAAAATACCTGCTAATTATGCTAGGGCCGACTGGTACAGGGCAATTAAACATGCCGCCATAGGCCACCAGATGGGCTTATTGAATGGCATTATGCTGCGCCCGATAATACACGGCCCTCCTGGCAGTGCCCCCCATGTCCATGCATCCGAAAGGCTATCCGTCATTGTATGTCTACCCCCTTACTTATGGAAATCACTTTTGTTGTCCCTACTCATTGGCGACCTATGAATATTCTATGAGGGTCAAGCTTGCCCCGTGAGCACAGGCGCCGTTACTGATGAATTACAGTTTCCTGATAAGGGACATACATACAGTCATCTTATGTGAGGCAACATCCCGCAACATTAGTGCGGCCAGCAAACTCTAAGGTTAACACACCAATAACAATCACCCAGTATTGGCACCTCCTGAGTCCTTGATCGAACGCCCATCACACTTGAGGTCGTTGCTTGTCATTCCTGTATTTGACGTACGAGTCCCTTTGGCTGTCCACCTGTTGCAGTTGTTGCGGTGTGGAGCACTTCCCAGACATCCGCAATGGACCCGGCCATACATAAATGGAAAAGACAAAACACAAACGATTTGTGTTTCTGGCCTCCTGACGACAGCTGCAGCACACATGTCCGTATTACATAGTCATCACATGCTACCTTGCTAAGATTAGCATCCAACGCAGTCCCATAAAGCTTGCAACTGCAAGTGTTTAGTATAACATCAGTTTGTGTCAGATGTTATGTACTTGAATTAGTGTTACAGATCCGGAGCCCGGTATGCCCCTTAATAAAATAATAGACCTGGGGTCCACAGTGAATACAATAGCGCCTTCATGACTCCTTAAGGACGATACACAGTATGCAGTGCAGTGCCACAGCACATTCATTGTTACTAAAAATTCTGCTGCAGACCAGGACATCACCTCCTATTCCTGGTTTTCTACCCACGTCTTTAGGCATAGGATATAAGTTTAAAAGGGACAGTCTGTTTGCCAGTGCAGCATCAAACTCTTTAAGCATTGGATTAGCACAGTCCTAACCATGCAAGGCTGTAAAATGGCCCAAGAGCCTTTTTTCGCTCCCCATACCCTAGCCCCACTTTGGCTTCTGGTAAATACCATCCCAGCCAACCTGACATGATCACAAGCATCCCCTGACATGTGTTTCACCCTCCTCAGAGAGTTATAACCCTGTCCACACCCGAGTGCACACCGGGTTTAAGTCTAAATAAAACCCGTTCAGAAAAATAATGCTGCATAAATATACCAGAAAACCAAAGCAGAAGACTCTGGATAGTTCTCAAGTTTAAGTGGAAAGCAGCTCTCGTATAGAGCACTCTCAGCATCAGTATCACACTGCGTTTTGGACTCCCCCTAATAATAAATGAGACAAGAATCTTTTACATATCACTGCTTTCCCAAATTTAATACATTACTAGGCCCATCACGGTATTATTTGTCTTCAGATTGAAATATTCAAGTCCCTTGTTTGGTTTTCTGCTTTGAGTTGCACGGAACGTGGTTAACGTCTGTGCCTAGCAATAATGTGCCGCGCAACCTGGGAAACTGGCTGTCACACCAACGTCCAGGCCTATACTCGAATAAACGTTAGAAAAGTTTCCACGATTGTTTTAACTATCAATCCCGTTGATACTAACGATAGCAATTCTAACGTGTTATACTTAAACGTATAATTGTGGAATCGCACCTTTGACTTGGAAACCCAGCCAGTAGTGAACATAGCTGCATCCTATCTCTTTTAATATATAATTCACAGCACACCATGCTTTTTCGCTCAGGTACACCTAGCCTAACGCAGCTGAAAGACCCCACTGAAGTGCTTGTACTTCCCTGTAACGCACGTCACCAGATATATTTGCTATACCTAATCATGAACCATTTCAGATTTGCAGACACTGCGTAAAAAAGAGGGAACAGATGTCAAATGTAGATCACAAGCAAATTGAATAATTGGTCTAGCCAAGGTTACGTTACACTGCTCAAAAGGCGAAGCCCTAAAATACCTCAACCTGTATCCCATTATGTACTTATTCTGGTAGTGGCTATTCACAAGATATTCCAGAAAATAATAACTTTCCTATGAAACATCAGCTCATGCGTAAAATAGGCCTATAAATAACACAGTTAAGATTAAAGGACCTTCGCCTACCAGGAAAGATCAAGAGGACACAGGCATGCGGTCTCTTTTTAACCCGGCACACATCTGGTAAAGTGCATTGAAAAAGCTTACATTTGAAGCCCACAACAATATTGCTGCTCCTAGGTTTCAAACCAGAACGGGGAAATCCGTAAATGAAATTATTTTTTAAAGAATTTCCCTCCCCATAAAACGCTCCCTTGGCACGCCTCCATGCCGCAACTGATTCACTGGTTGAGGACCCGCACATGATGTGCCTGCAGTCCGGAGACACAGAGTACCGCTTTGAGGCCCCCTTTAACAACAAGCTGCCGCTGTTCAGCCCACCCACCCCCACGGGAGACCCGGCCCACTTAAAGTCCTGCCTTTAGAGATAAGAGATAATTTTGGAGCATAAGTACTAAACAAAGTGTGGCGGTACGCATGAACCCTCTCAAAATACAGAAAGAGATACATGTTCATCATGTGGATTCCATGCCATGATTGCTGGAAGTTAGAGGAAATTACCTGAACCACGAGACGCAGAGACGTTTTAAGGCATGGGCCATGTGAGCTCTGGCCCCTTCTGTCACTAGTCGTCTATTAAAGAAATCCATACTTTCGACTTGAACAGTTTATTCCCGCAACAACGACATTCTCAACGAAAACCATTTAATGTGAATTAAGGCCACCATAATATAATACAGGCCGTGCCGACCACAGTTCTGCCCCATTTATTTTTACAATACTGTTCGTATTGTTTCCACTGGGAGTCAAGCATACGTTCGTCTGCATCAATCGCGCAATAAACAGACCACGCAGTGTCAGCGTAAAAGGCCATTTTATTAGACCAGAACTGCGTAATCTGTACATAACAGTAAAATAAACATAATAATAACAACAAACCCCCAATCACACTCCCCTCTCATTCGTTTCACTCGTTCCGTTTCATCACAAAGCCATAGAAGCTCCAACCATGCTTTATTCCTGCCCCTCAATCACTTGTCATCCAGCCCACTCCTTACGTCCTGCCAGTCATCCTTCTATCCTGTGGTAAATAAAATTACCTGGTACTTAATTTCTATGTGGTAAAAGTTCAATAAAATAGCTCAATCAAAATAAGAGACACAGAGTCCTTGGCATCTGAGGTTTAAGGGGTTTTATTCCATAAAATGGAATTGGTTAACCAGGTAGCATGATCCATCACCACGAGGGTTCAGGAAGGGAATCATGGACATGTACAATGATTTATTAACAGTACACAGTATATATAGTATCATTACAGTGGTGATGGGTTCAGAAGGCGTAACAGCTGAAAGAAACAAGATAAGAAACATGTGCGTAACAATATGTAATCAGAAGGCGTGCACAAGGGTGTACACGGAGGTGGGTGCCAGAAACGTCACATAGAAGAAAAAACATTTCAGCATTTCAGTCATAGAAGTGACGCAAGTGGGTGGATCCCTAGAAGAATCCTGCAGTGTCAACAGAAATATATGGCAGAGATGCGCGCGCAGCAGCATGACGTGTGACTGACGTGGAACTGGAGGGTGAAGGGGACTTGACATTTAGCGCTAGGATTAGAGACAGAAGTCTGGTGGGTCAGATCGACTTGTTCCTAAATCATATCTGGTATTTTGTGTTTGGAGAACTGTATTATCTTAGAAGGAAAGGTCTCTCGGGCAGAGGCTATTCTATACTGACTGCTAATGCGTGCATATGTGTCTACGTGTAATGCGAGGGGCCATGGGCCTACCATGGTAACAGGAGCTATGAATTATTTACATGGAGACAGAAAGGCCGGGCCCTTTACTCTGCAGCTGGGGGGATGTTTACCTAAACTACTGGACAAGAATGTATTTTCGAGGAGCGGAGCAGATAACTTGAAGGCTGAATACAGTTTTGGCAGGCAGTCAGGCAGAGCCGGGCACCACTTGCCGCGCAGGGAGTAAGTCAAAGTTCAGGGATTGCAGATGCAGGTCCAGACTGCAGCTTTCAGAGGCAGAAGTCAGGAAAAGGCTCGATGGCAGAAATCAGGGCCTTCGCCAGAGCCATGAAAACATGGAAGTGCACCATGTAAAGACGGTGGCACGGCATACTTAGGAACTGAATTATTGATCCATTCATGGCGGATCTGAAAGAGGACATGTTAACGTTGGACGCAAATGTATTTGCGTCTTCATAGCGGGTTGTGGAGGGAACTTACATGCACTTTAAGCACGTACATGGAGCCGTTGGGGTACGTAGTAGGGGACACAATTTGAGCATAAAAATTTATATTACCTCAATCCGCCCTCCTTGTCCCCTACGGACCCTTCATGATATATCAATCTTCATTAATCCATCTATTTGTTCATATAACATCATTTGCTCTTCCTTTTTCTGACGGGAATTTGAACTTGAACTTGAATGGGGAATACATGATGTGGCGCACAAGCCGCATATCGCCGGCCCACATTGTAGACATAGGCAACAACTGAATACTATGAGAAGGGCTATTCCTAGGAAGGATAGGACTTTCCATCCCCAGGTGGATAACACGCTCCAGAACCAACCGGACCAAGTCCAGGTGCCTGGATTCTGGTGTATCTGACTAGCAATTTTGTGAAGACGGGTAATGGCTTTATATACTGAAGGTGCGTTTTGTGGAATGAAAATACAGCAACTCGATCCGATGACTCTACAAGCTCCGCCCCTATCGGCCAAGATGACGTCAAGAACAAGACGATTTTGAAGGACAACAAGTCTCATAGCAGACTGTTCCTCTGTTAAGTTGCCTAGGGCGGAAGTAGTTTCATTCACTACTGCTTCAAGGGTTCTGGTCAATCTACGTATCAGTTTACTATTCGAGACAGTACCTAAGTAGGGAAAGAAACCTTTATTGAAATCTGTATATTGCTCCCATGCTGTTTCAGTATAGTCTACAATCGGGAGATCTCTCTTGTGTCTAGTATGTACTAGGTGGGAGTTCCTATGATAGTCAGGTGGGGCTAGAAAAACAGGTGGCAGAAGGAATGCAATGTAACAAGTGCCATCCCAATCTAGAGGTAAACGTATGTATGCTGTATGGCCACAAACAAAATAGGAATGACGGGAAGCTTTGAATGTAGACTTGCCTTTATCACTAAATTCGACTACAGTAGTACATTCGCTATGACCTAGGTGTACTGAACCATTCTTTCTGACACATAATTCACCTTTAACAGGTAATACTGACATAGAAGGTAAGTCTGGCTTGGTTTCGGACTCGACATTCAGAATCATGAGGTTAAGTGTAAAGTTACCTAATCCATATACTTCGTTTTCTAGATCGGTCCCTGTCCTTTTGGGAAGACCCTCCTTGTCAGGGAAACATACTTTGTGCAGAACAGTGTTCAGATTTCCCCATACCCAATTGCCTTGGTAAACTACGGAATCAGAATCTAAGGAATTTATTAAACTAAACCATGCACCACAGGAACCATTGTGTGTGAACGGGTACGGAAAGAGGGGCAGAACTCCCTTGTATTTCTGATAGGGGGGGAGTCGGCCACATATCCAACAATTGGTAGCATTGCTGGTCTGATGGGAATGGTGTAACATACTAATGAATGTATTGTTGCGCAGCGCAAGTCTGTATGACAATTCATGCGGGGGCAGTTCACTGAAAGTGTGCTCAACAGTGACATTTGAAGAAAAATGTGTACGCTTGAATATAGGGTAGTATAAGTTTAACAGTATACTTGCAGTAATAATCATAAAGCTCAGAAAAAACATAATCAATAATGTCACTATACAGTGACTGCGGAGAGTTTTACAATATTCATGTTTCTTGAGCTGTTTCTGTCTATCTCTCTCTCTGTCGGGGTCTAACGGGTACATGTCAGAATCAGGTTTAACCGATTCACCTAGGGGAGGACTTAAACAATTAAACTGTCTGACTTGCTAGACCTTAGTTTGGATTTATACTCCTCGGACGGAGTTTTCTCTATCAGGGGAAGTTTAGAGTCACTGAAATCTGGGCAGTCCTTAGAGGGGGAGGGCTGAGAGTCTGTAACTGGAAGCAGTCCATGAAATATCTTGACGTGGCTGGAGTGGAGCCACCCTTTGCGGCCCTCGACCTTGATTGCAGTCCTCGTGGTTAGCAGGACAAGTTTCGGCTCCTGCCAACGGGGCTCCAGCGGACTCCTCCGATCAAAGTTCCTGACGAGAACAAGGTCCCCCGGAATGATCCCATGTGGCTTTACATCGGTGTTGTCGGGAAAGGCTGCAGCAACCTGTGAACGACATGATTGTAGTGCAGACATCAAGGAGGCAAGGTAATCTGTCAGCATATTACAGTCAACATCTGTGATTTTTCTAGGCAGAGGCGTCCCCCACATATTCGGTGGCCTGCCAAAGACCACCTCATACGGGGATAGCCCTGTTCTCGAGTGCGCTACCATCCTCATGTAGAAGAGGGCAACGGGTAATGCAACTATCCAGTCTACGCCCTTTTCTTTACAAATCTTGGCGAGACGAATTTTCAGAGTCTGATTGTGACGTTCCACGAGACCTGCTGCCTCGGGATGTCGGACACAGTGAAACTTCCATTGATAGCCGAGCAGGAGTGATACCTGTTTCATTAACTCGGACGAGAATGGCTGTCCATTATCTGAGTACACGACACGGGGCAGACCGTATCGTAGGAAAAATTCACGTACCAGCTGCTTGGCAGTGGTCGGAGCAGTGTAATCTGGGACTGGATATGCTTCTGTCCAACGGGAAAGTGCACAGACAACTACGAGGACATATTTAAATCCTCGACAACGTTCCATCTGGATATAATCCATCTGGAGGACTTCAAAAGGGTGATCGGGAGGATGAAATCCACCTTGCTCTACGGGAATGCCTTTACCTGGGTTGAACTGACAACAGATCATGCAAGTACGCACTTTCTGTTTTGCTGCTGCTCGTAAATGTTTATTGAACCAGAGATTTTGAATGCTGTCCAACATGGCTTTTTCTCCTAGGTGTGCAGGACTATGTGCTGTGTTAATGATAACTTGAACCATAGAGTCGGGGAGAAACCATGTGGCTTTTCCCTTCGTCATCCATCCCTGTTCTGTCTGGATCCCTCCTAGTTCAGTCCATTTCCTGATTTCGTCTGGTGTAGCATGTGTCTGTATGTCAATTACATCTAGGGCGGGATCCTTAACTGTCATGCAATGAGTTGGCGTCTGGACTATTGTCTTTGTCAAGTCAGGTGTGTGAGTCTGTGCTGTAAGCTTGGCTGTTCGGTCTGCCAGGTCGTTGCCCTGGGAAATGTTGTCAGTGACTTTAATATGTGCTTTACACTTCATGATGGCTATTGCTGTAGGCAAATGTATTGCTTCTAACAGAGCTTGAATGAGGGGACCGTGCTGGATCTTGGCACCGTGTGAAGTTAAAAAACCTCGTTCTTGCCAGAGGACTCCGAAGTCGTGTACAACTCCGAATGCATAACGGGAATCTGTGTATATGTTAACTTTCTTATTCTTGGCTAGAATACAGGCTTGGGTCAGAGCAATGAGCTCTGCCGCTTGGGCTGACAGGGTGTCAATACGATGTGTTTCTATGACATCAGTTTCTGTTGTTACTGCATATGCAGCCACTAACTCTCCTATACTTGTTCTCATACATGAACCATCCACATAAAGTGTCAGGTCTGGATCTGGTAATGCGGTGTCTGTCAAGTCTTGTCTGGGTTTTGTCGTAATGGTAACAACTTCAACACAATCATGTGCCAAAGGGTCTGTCATATTTAATGGCAAAAGTGTAGCTGGATTCAATGTGTTACAGCGTCTGATTTCTATGTGTGGCTGAAACAATGTCAATTCATATCCTGTCAGTCGTGCTATAGTCAAATGTTGAGTTTGTGTTCGGTTTAAAAGAACTTCCACGGAATGTGGAACTTGTACTGTCAATTGATGTCCTAACACTATAGAATCACTTTGTCTGATTGCTAGAGCTGTTGCTGCTACTGATTTCAAGCACGCAGGCAAAGCCTGGGCTACTGGATCTAATGTACTAGAAAAATAGGCACACGGTTTGTGTGAACCTGCTTGGTCTTGAGTGAGGACGGACAATGCAGTACCTTCACGTTCTGTGACAAAAAGTGTAAAAGGTTTGCTGTAACATGGTGTCGCTAAAACAGGTGCTTGACATAAAGCTTTCTTTAATTCGTCAAAAGCCTGTGTATGTTCCTGAGTCCAAGGGAGGACAGTCGATGACGCTGCCTCCTGTGTTGTCAACTGTATAAGTGGCTTGGCTAGAAATGCATACTGAGGGATCCATTGTCTGCAATAAGAAGTGAGGCCTATAAAGGCCCGTACCTCCTTTTGTGTTCTGGGCTGTGACATATTTACAATTAACTGGATACGGTCGGGTGTTAGCTGTCTCCCCCATTTGGACAGCAAGTGCCCAAGGTATACCACTTGCTGAACACAGAATTGTAACTTCGAAGGGGACACCTTGTGTCCCTTATCAGCCAGGAAATGTAAGACTGTCAGTGATGCATGTTCACATTCGTGTTCACTTCGAGCGATGATCAACAGATCATCGACGTACTGGAGTAGGGCAGTGTTGTCAGGCATGTGGATACTGTCAAGTTGTCTTTTCAATGCTTGGCTATAGATGCTGGGGCTTTCTGTGAATCCTTGAGGTGCGCGTGCAAATTTGAAGCTTCGACCATTTAAACAGAATCCGAAAAGGTATTGGCTATCCGGATCAATGGGGACACTAAAGAAGGCGTTCTTCAGATCAATTACAGTAAAGAACGTGGCTTCAGAATCAATTGCAGTCAATAAAGACGATATATCTGGGACCACAGGATACTGTGGTACAATACATTTATTCAATTCGCGTAAATCGATAACTAATCGATAAACTGGAGGTGCACTCGGATCAGTGCGTTTAAGAATCGGAATGATAGGGGAATTACAGATATTGGAGTCGGTCTCTACAACCACTCCTTGGGCAATGAGCTCGTCAATAATTTTCAGTAAAGCCACTACAGCATCTGGGGGTAACTTGTATTGTCGAATTCGGGGTAAAACAACTCCTGGCTTGAGTGTAACTCGATATGGTGTAATGTGCATACAACCTACATCAGTTGGGCCTTGTGCCCATAACTGTGCAGGAACATTCTGTAACCTGGGATCAATATCTCTCAACACATAGTGACCTTTGAAGTCACGTAAATATAATCTAACTCCTTCCGGAGAACAACATATGACTGCTCCTAGAGTCTTCAGTGTCTTGATACCTAACAAGTTTTCTGGACATGATTTCGTAAGCAATAACAGCCGTATTCATGAAGGCTAAATCGGCTCGCAAAGGGCCGGATTCTGAGAATCCGGCCCTTTGCGAGTGCGATTTTTGCATTTGGGATTCAGCATCCCAAATGCAAAAATCGGTAATTGCTAAATCGCTAAATTGCGAGGAATTACATTTAAGGAATCTCTATTTGAGATTCCTTAAATGCAATTCATGAAGCATTTGAAAATTGCGAAAATGCAATTTTGGGCCGCTATTTACCGAGAGGTCAGACCTCTCGGTAAATAGCAAAAACTTAGAAAAATGCTTTTAAAAGCATTTTTCTAAGTTGCATGTTGCACACACACATGTCCTTTGGACATGTGTGTGCGCAACACCTGTTTCAATTTGCATTTAAGGGGTGCTACAGGGTGTCCTTTGGACACCCCTGGCACCCTTTAAATCGCTATCTTATTTGCGAGTAGCAAATTGCTAATCGCAAATAAGGAATACTCCCCATGCATTCCTATGGGCCTTTTGGCCCATAGGAATGCATGGGGAGTTATTCCTTATTTGCGATTAGCAATTAGCTAATCGCAAATAAGGAATCAGTGGGAATCGCAATTAATATTGCGATTCCTACATGATTACCGTTTTGCGAGTCTCAAATAGCGATTCCTTATGATTCGCTATTTGAGCCTCGCAAAACGGCCCGATCATGAATCAGGCTGTAAGTCTGTAGTTTGTGATAACGGACCAACTGCTAGAGGAACTGGTTTCGATACTTCATTAACAATAGGTTTTCCTGAAAAACCAAGGGAAACATTCTGTGAGCCTGAGAGGGGTGCCCCTGGAACCTCGTCGTGACTTATCGTTGTTCTGCTTGCCCCTGTATCAATCAAAAACTTTCTATCTTTCCCTAATACCTGACTATGTACATAAGGACCCTCTTGATCTACAGGAATCTCAATGAGAGGCAAGCCAACTTCCCCCTCTAGGCTGTTTCATGTGTATCGCTGATACTCGGGATAGTCAGTTTGTGCATACTGGTACATCTGCTGAGTTGCATGTTGTGTTGAGGCAATTGGCTGTTGCTGGGGTACCGCTACGGTCTGTACTGTCTGTTGTGGAGTATGCATAGGCTGTACATTCTGTGGTACGTGTTGCTGGACCTGATCCTGTCTAGGAGGACGCGGTCTCTCCTTAGTTTTACCTGTTGCTATATTGTATTTTAAAACAGTACATTCATTTATATAATGACCTGGCTGTTTGCAGTAGTTGCATGTCCCTTTAACGGGAACTGCTGAATTATTGGACTGTGTCATGCCCTTTTTCTGACTGTCAGCTGGAACTGAATGAGCAACTAACATTTTCATTTTCGTGTCTTTCATGCGTCTTTGTTCGTGATCATGTTCTTCCCTAATTCTGTTCTGGTGGTACTGTAACATTTGTAACATCTGGGAAGGCGTGTTTGCTTGCCATGTGCTCTCGACTTTTAATACACGATTCTTAACTTGAGGCAAGGAATTCTCAACTAGTTTCGTTACAAAAAGATGTGGGTATGACTCGCTACTTAGTTTCAGGCCACTATTAATAATAAAACATTTCTCAAATCTAGAATAAAAATCACTAGTGTCTTCATCGGGTTTCTGTTTGCAGGCTGAGATTGCATCCCAGTCTTCCTTTTTAGTTGACAATAATCTTGGCAAAACCTGTACTAACAATCCTGGTAATGCTTTAGTTTTGTCCCCAAGCCCTAGACCTGGAGTTCGAGTCGTTTCTTCATTCTCTAATGCAGCCCAATCAATCTTTTGCTCTCCCACCTCCCAGTCTTTTTCTTTGAGTTTCTCGTAAATACCGGCAGGCAGTAATACTTTCAATATTTTCATAATGTCGGGATAGGTATAGTCTCCCATAAGTAACATGTCTTTTATTTCTCGGTGAAAACCTGCTGGATCTTTATCATGACTAGGTACTATTTTCTTCATTTCCAATAATTCCATTTTAGATAACGGTGTGTATACGAATACACGTCTAAGGGTGTCATCGGCATTCTGGACTGGATGTACTTCTCGTAAGGGATTCTGTCTGTCGAAGTAAAACATTTTCCTTTCCAGGGGTGGGGCTGAAACAAACTGTGGATTCAAGAAAGCACTATATCTGTGTCGCTGTTCTAGAATTACTTTAATTAGATCGGTACCTAGACCTCTCCATTTATTCATGAGTAGTTCTATTAGTACATCAGATAAGGGACCTAGATCAGAACGTTGGCATTTATACAACAAAAGAAGGTGTTGTATCATGTACATACCAGCCAGTCGCTGTTCGTCTGGGGACAGATTCAAAAAGGTTCGCGCTACTGTATCATCATTATACATACTAGAATTGTCAGCCCATTGCACTGCTGACCTGGCTAATTCTTGTTCATCCATAGAATTGAGTACATGGTACCCCATCCGATGTTGAAGTACTTTATCGGTAGCCTGAAATAGATGTTCAGGCGTTTTCGGATTTGACATAACAGAGTGAAAAAGTCGCTTGCTTTCTGGGCGTAACGTTTTATCAAAGGATCTACCCTTACCTACATAGGCTATCGTGTCTTGACTTATTAGCTGCGATGTTTCTACTGTTTTCTCTGATTCATCCTCCTCCTGGGAGGAGGCTAGATCGTCTGATTCGAGTGGCTCATCTGTTTCTCGACGAGCATGTATATCTATGATTTCTTTACGGATCTTTCTAACCATAGTATGTATACTTTTCTCTCTATCATGTTTACCCTCAGCCATGTTCTGACTCCATCTGTTCAATCTATCCATCTCACTTTGTGGAAATCCTGCCTGATCTTGTTCTCTTATCAAACAATTAACCAAAAATCGCATAATTAAACCTTTGTTCTCAACTTTCTGACGTGACATGCCGTCACCAACACTCTCGGGTCCTTCTCCTGTTCTAATAAAGTGATACATTTTGTCTAGATGTTCTGGCATTTCTGGTAACATTATCAGATAATCTGTAACTCGTCTTAAGCGTAAGGACGCTAACAACATGGGTCCTGACGTACCAGGCACAGTGTCGTATCTACAATTTGTAAGCTGTTGTCTGAGCTGTTCTGCTGTGGCACCTTTAGGTGTCCGCGCCATTGCGAAATCTCTCATTGTCACTCGATGTAACTGCGGCGGGGTTCGAAAACCTCCTGATGCGCCTCCTGAGCCGGAGGCTTGACCATAACCTGGCTGCGTTGGGACCTGAACTAGGCCAATCCCAAAAGGATTAAGCGTATTTATAGGGGGTGCAGGATTCGGGACAGGAGGGACCTGCTGTTGCGGACCCGGGGGCTGCTGATTATGGGGTACAGGTATATGTGGGACGGGTACATGAGCAGGTGCATGAGTATAAGCTGGAGCTACATCATCCAAATAGGAAGAAAGAAAAATCTCTGCTGCGGTCTTGTGACGTAATTTAGTCGGAACCAATGAAGGGGGCAGATTCTTTGGTACTTCTGGGGTCGCCTTGGGCAGGCCCTCGGCCCGAACTGGATACATGCCATTATTAAGCGTACTTAGTTGTCGGTCTACTTGTTCTGTTCGAACTCGTATACCTTCCTTGACTAATTCGTTTTCTCGAGTCTTTTCTGAATCTTCTCTATGTTTCTCTGCTTTTCTGGATTCTTTTTCTGTACGTCTATGTGATTCTTTACGCCATAATTCTATGGCGTCTTTCTGTGACTGTCGGGCTTTCTTTTTCAATAATGCTTCCTCTACTCTCATGATGCACTCGGCATCCCATGTTCCTGAAACAGGCCATCTATATTTCTCTTCTAAGTGTTTGGTATAATCGACCCACAAGTCTAAGTACAGTATGGCATCTAAGCCATGCTTGTGGTACATAAAGTGCCCTGGAGTGTCCCTAGGTGGAACAGGCACTGCTTCTTCTAGAATCCCCTTTCTAGTTCCTATCTGTCGTAACTTACTGAACAGCGGCATTTTTGAACCTTGATACTTGATACTTACTCGAACTTGAACACCATAAATACAATATACACAGTAATGCAGATCAAACAATCACTCATACCACGACATTAAAACACATTTAAACATTTCGAACAGAAAACCACATATTAACTAGTAACATTTACTTGATGTACTGCTAAACAGCACAGATACACTGCTAAACAGTGCAGACCGGGTCTGTGTACCCAAACCCGTCTCGACCGGGGCAAACTAATGCACCCGTCTAGATGCGTCCCCAGCAACGGTACTCACCGGGAAGCACGGAACAGAAGGCCTCGGAAAACTTGACCCTGGACTGGACTCGACTCGACTCGTGACGTAGTTACTTCGGAACTTCGGAACTGGTGGGCCTCAAGACACCTCGGACCTTGCACTCTCGGCTGGACTCGGGTTGGGATCCTCCGCACTCCTCACCGCCTCGTCTGGGTGTCGATCGCAGTCTCAGTCACCTCCGTTGGCCTGAGGGAGATACAGGAAATCCTGCGGATGCGCATGAGTGTCCGTCCGGCTGTGACAGGGGACTAGGCCTGCAACGCACCGCCGGCGCGTAAGGTGGGGGAGGGTCCCATCTGGGGTGCCAATTTATGTGGTAAATAAAATTACCTGGTACTTAATTTCTATGTGGTAAAAGTTCAATAAAATAGCTCAATCAAAATAAGAGACACAGAGTCCGTGGCATCTGAGGTTTAAGGGGTTTTATTCCATAAAATGGAATTGGTTAACCAGGTAGCATGATCCATCACCACGAGGGTTCAGGAAGGGAATCATGGACATGTACAATGATTTATTAACAGTACACAGTATATATAGTATCATTACAGTGGTGATGGGTTCAGAAGGCGTAACAGCTGAAAGAAACAAGATAAGAAACATGTGCGTAACAATATGTAATCAGAAGGCGTGCACAAGGGTGTACACGGAGGTGGGTGCCAGAAACGTCACATAGAAGAAAAAACATTTCAGCATTTCAGTCATAGAAGTGACGCAAGTGGGTGGATCCCTAGAAGAATCCTGCAGTGTCAACAGAAATATATGGCAGAGATGCGCGCGCAGCAGCATGACGTGTGACTGACGTGGAACTGGAGGGTGAAGGGGACTTGACATTTAGCGCTAGGATTAGAGACAGAAGTCTGGTGGGTCAGATCGACTTGTTCCTAAATCATATCTGGTATTTTGTGTTTGGAGAACTGTATTATCTTAGAAGGAAAGGTCTCTCGGGCAGAGGCTATTCTATACTGACTGCTAATGCGTGCATATGTGTCTACGTGTAATGCGAGGGGCCATGGGCCTACCATGGTAACAGGAGCTATAAATTATTTACATGGAGACAGAAAGGCCGGGACCTTTACTCTGCAGCTGGGGGGATGTTTACCTAAACTACTGGACAAGAATGTATTTTCGAGGAGCGGAGCAGATAACTTGAAGGCTGAATACAGTTTTGGCAGGCAGTCAGGCAGAGCCGGGCACCACTTGCCGCGCAGGGAGTAAGTCAAAGTTCAGGGATTGCAGATGCAGGTCCAGACTGCAGCTTTCAGAGGCAGAAGTCAGGAAAAGGCTCGATGGCAGAAATCAGGGCCTTCGCCAGAGCCATGAAAACATGGAAGTGCACCATGTAAAGACGGTGGCACAGCATACTTAGGAACTGAATTATTGATCCATTCATGGCGGATCTGAAAGAGGACATGTTAACGTTGGACGCAAATGTATTTGCGTCTTCATAGCGGGTTGTGGAGGGAACTTACATGCACTTTAAGCACGTACATGGAGCCGTTGGGGTACGTAGTAGGGGACACAATTTGAGCATAAAAATTTATATTACCTCAATCCGCCCTACGAACTCTCCCCCCAAGGGATGGGTGTGCCCGCTCTTGACCCCCCTGTCCCTTCAAGTCCTGCCTACAGCAGCTCTGGCCTAAACTGGCAATGCTCTAGACCAACCCAGAACACCCCTCTAGCTGCCGGGTGGGTGGGTGGCCTTTTCTGTTCCCTCCCGATGGTGCCAGGCGCAGGAAGAGGACGTTCCCTTCCTCCCCTGCACCTAAATACCCACCCCCTAACTCCTCCCCTTCCCCTACCTGGCCTATCAAAGCGCGAATGACCCCAGGGGAAGACTAGTCTGCGACTGTGCTTCCCCCGGGGCCCGGCATCGCGCAATAAACAGACCACGCAGTGTCAGCGTAAAAGGCCATTTTATTTGACCAGAACTGCGTAATCTGTACATAACAGTAACATAAACATAATAATAACAACAAACCCCATCACACTCCCCTCTCATTCGTTTCTCTCAATCCGTTTCATCACAAAGCCATAGATGCTCCAACCATGCTTTATTCCTGCCCTTCAATCACTTGTCATCCAGCCCACACCTTGCGTCCTGCCAGTCATGCTTCTATCCGCCCTACGAACTCCCCCCCCAAGGGATGGGTGTGCCCGCTCTTGATTCCCATGTCCCTTCAAGTCCCGCCAACCAGTGAACCCCCTGTAGGGCGGTTCACTGCCCCACCCCCCTTCCAGGTCCGCCAGTCCGCCACACTCACGCCCGCATTCACTCCCCGCGACACCAGATAGCCTCATTCCACAACTTGCTCACCACATCTCTCATCTCCATCATGTAATACGCATTGCCCAGCTGGGACAAGTGCACCCCGTCGTCTCTGAAAAATAAAGGCTCCTCCAGTCGAATCCCGCCATGTGCAATAACCTTAATGTCTTTGTCACCTCAGTAAAGTCTCATCGCCCTATAGAGCTTCCTTTGTTCCTTTTCGATAGCCCCATGCTTCATAGCCCCTCTCCACACTTTCCTGGGGACCAACTCAGTCCAGGCTATGCAGGTCCCTGCCAGCCTTGCTTTTAACAACTCCAGGTCCCGTTGCATGAGTTGTAAAAGTGCCAATCCGGACAGCTGCACCTGGTCATTTTCCCCCAGATGAATGATCAACAAATCAGGACATCCCCTCTGTGGGATCATCTTCGCGAGCCAGGGCAGTAGTGCCCCCATCGCATGCCACTTTTGCCCCACCATTGTACCTTGTGCAAGTGTCCCTTCAGTCCCAGGTTACGGCCGTAAACCTGCTGCTCTGCATATTTGGATGCCCAATGCACGAAGGAGTGCCCAACAATCAACGTCACCATCTTACCGCCCGGTCCACCCACGCAACCTACGAAGAAAAAGATGTTAGAACAAGAAAAACAGGTGTAATCAACCAACACCCTGCCTGGGACCACCCTATTTTCTCACATACCTCTCGCAACAGCGCGACTTCCACCGCCCAAGTCTCCTAATCCTATCCCAGGACCAACCCAACCTGGCCGCCGCTGTCGCAGCCCCGATCCGGAAAGAGTGGGTCCCGAAACCAGCCTCATCCATGCCCAACCTCCTCAAAGCCTTGCGCAACACAGCCAACAACTGGCCCGCAGTCACTCTTGCGCCAGACGCATGACAAAAAATTTCCCCACAACGCACACTCCCCGCCCCCAGGAAAGTTTGCCATTCCAACACTGGGCAAACTGCCCGCCCGTCTCACTCAATCACACCCACTTGCCCCTGCCCAACTGATCAGTTTTGGAGCACCGCAGCCAAATACCCAAGCGCCCCCATCCACTCGAACTTCCTCAAACAACCTGCCAGCCCCTCTCCTCATACCCAAAAGCTCAGACACCCGAAATGCCCCGAAAAACACCCACACCATACACAAGCGAAAAAGGCCCACCTCAACCAGGTCATAACAACATTCCGGCAACACCCCAACCAGCCGGACCAACAACTCAAACGTCACCGCCTCCCTCACCCTGCCCCCCCCACTCCCTCGCTCCCTGCCCCAGCCCCGCAACATTCTGCTCAGTATCACATCCTTGGTCGGGTCAAAGCCCAGAAACAAAACACAGTAGAAAGATATCCCCGCCAATTTACCAGATATCGTAGCCCCTGTCAAACCCTGGTACATGCAATCCAACACATAACCTCTCAGCCCTTGTTCCACAGCCGACTCCACACCCACAACGCCATTCACCGTCCAGCCCATGAAAGCACTAAATTCAGACCATGCCAAACGATAAGTCCTCCTCGTGGTCTCAGCCAGCGAACCGTCCACCAGACCAATCATCCTCACTCCCCCAAGGCCCAGATGCCGGCCGGCAGCTCGGTCTTGCATGTATCCGCTCCCGGTGCCAGGTTTCGAAACCGCTGCCACTGCGAACGAGACAAAGCATCCGCAATGTCATTATTCGCCCCAGGGAGATGCTTAGCCCGAAACACCACATTCAACCGCAGACACGCCAACATGAACCTCCGCAACAGCCGCAACACTCTCAGGTCCCTTGCCCTCTGATGATTCACCAGCTCCACCACCGTCATATTGTCTACGTGGAAGAGCACAGACCTGTTTCGAAATTCCTCCCCCCACCCCTCCAGTGCCACCAGCAAAGGGAAGAATTCCAAGAAGGCAATGCTACTGCCCTGTTTGATCCAGGAGGCCGGCCAGCTCTCCGCACACCACCGGCCGTCCCAGAAGAAACCAAACCCTGCTGACCCAGCCGCGTCAGAGTAAATTTGGCATTGCCAGACCGCCCTCTCCTCGTCAAATTCCAAAGACACACCGTTGAAGTCCTGCAAAAAAGTAATCCATGTCCTCAAGTCCCTCCTCACTCCCATGGAAATCCTGACCCTGTGATGTGGAAGCACTGCCCCCGACATGGCCATACCGAGCCGCCTGCAGAACGTCCGCCCTGCCCGCACTACCCTACACGCAAAGTTAAGGAAACCCAGAAGTTTCTGCACTGCCCGCAAAGGAATCCGCCGTTCCCCCACAGACCCCACCAGACATGCCAGGATCTCCGTCACTTTTGCCGCAGGACGGCGCGCCAGCCACTGCACTGAGTCCAGTTCGATCCCCAGGAAGGTGAGGCAACAGCTGGGACCAGCCGTCTTCTCGGGCGCCAGAGGCACCCCAAACGGGAAGGCCATCTCCTGGAATCGCGACAGGGCCCTGCCACAATCCCCGGTATCCGACCTCCCCAGGAAGAGGAAATCCTCCAAGTAGTGAGTGACTTCACGGCACCCACTAACACGCACCATGACCCACTGCAGAAAAGTGTTAAACAGCTCGAACAGAGCGCAGGAGATGGCACACCCAATGGGCAAAACCTTGTCCACGTAGATGGCCCCCCAAACTGCATGCCCAAGAGTGGAAAATCCGCCGGGTGAATAGGCAGTAAACGGAAAGCAGACTTGATGTCACACTTCGCCAATTCCGCTCCCATCCCACACACCCTCACCAGACGGATCGCATTGTCCACCGACGCGTAGAGCACTCTAGAATCCTCCACTGCAATAAAGTCGTTCACTGACTGGCCCTCCGGCCATGACAGATGGTGAATCATCCTGAACTCCCCTTCCTCCTTCTTCGGCACCACCCCCAATGGGGATATGATCAGGTCCTGCAACGGCCAGTCAGTAAACGGGCCAGCCACCCTTCCTTCTTTTACCTCCTTCTTCCACTTAGCAGACACTACACATGGCAGTTCTTTGGCAGATCTCAAATTTTCGGCCCAACGTCGCTCCCTGGGACCCTGGTAGCCCACCCTAAAGCCCCCAATGAAACCTCAGAAAAGCCACGCAGCCGCCTCCTGATCCAGGAAGCATGAGAGCCAAGGGGCCATCGCCTCCACCCTAACCGGTGTAGGTGCCCTTCGGTCCAGGGTGGCCCCGCCCTCTGGCGTGCCTCCATTGCTCCGAGGGTGTGGTGAGCGTGAGGCACTGAGTAAGGGCATGCTTCCCGCCGCACTTCGAGCACTCGTGTTTGAATTTACAGGGATACCGGGAACCATACCCCTTATCGTAGCCCCAACAGGCCCCCGTGGAATAACCCCCTGGCTTGGACTGCTGCCCTGAGACAATGGTGCTGGGCACTGTTCCACCCCCCGCCCCGCCTTGGGCGGGACGCGGCGGGAAAGACAGATATACAACCGATAGGCCACTGGCCGTGTGTGTGGACACAGTGGAGTGCGAAGACGCCATCCACTGAACCCAGAGTTCCTGATCCACCTCCCCCCAACTCTTCTCGGGATTCGCGCTAACCCTGGCTCGAAACTCCTCATCATAGCTTAGCCAAGCAAAACCCCCGAACTGCATCTGGGCCTTGCGAATGATGTCCATGTATTTGAAAAGCGCGATCGTCCTGTCCAAATACTTCTGGCAATAAACACTGGCATAGATCAAGAACGCCGACGTCCAGTTCTCCATTGTCACCGGCACCCTAGGGCGCCTCGTCAGCTCCCACTCCTCTTCCTTAGACCCCTCCTTAGCCTGCACCTCCCCGTGTAGCAACTTAAAGACATCCACAAACTCATGTTTCCAGATACGATCCTTGAGCTTCTCCGAGAGATGCGACCCCAAAGGCATCGCCAGCCCCATATATGGTAGCTTCTTAGGTACCTTCACTCCCTTCTCCTCCTTACCATCCCCTTTGTCCGTCTGCACCCCCAAAGTCACCGACTTACCATCCACCTTCTTACCATCCTCGGGTGGACCGCCCGAAGGCTTCTCCGCCTGCCGCACCGAACCATCACCCACTCCCACCGACCTGCAAGTCCTCTTCCGCCCCTCCCCCCCGGGGAACGTCTTCCCAGGCCGCCCACCAGGCTCCCTTACCTGTGAGTGCCGTGGTCCGCTCCCGGGGCCGTCCTCTGGACTCCGTCACCTGGACCGCCGCCGTCCCGGCCTTGGTCTTCGTCGCCGCCTTGTCCTGTAATACACCAAGGTCGCCGTTGTCCGCAGCGCCTCCGAAGCCTTCCAAGTCATCCCGCACCACCCCGTCTTCCAGCTCATAACTCTCCGCATCATAATCCAACTGAAGCGCCGGTTCCAAATCCACACGCAAATTGTTCACCTCCTTCACCGCTCGCTTCACACCTTTCTGCACACCTCCCTGCACACGCACGCCAGTCTCCACACGCGCTGCAGGAGCCCGAGCCCTCGGTGGAGGGACAGCTGCCGCGGACTGCCCTACTGCTTCCGTCCTGCGTCTTGGAGCCCTCTTGCGCCCCACCAGGCACCCCCTGGCTCTGCCGACAGCCACCGGCTTGGATCCCCTCCCACCCCTCAGGTCGCTCCAACCTGAGCGGGCCCCAGCACCATCGGGCCTCAAAGCCGTCCTGGCCGTCCCTACTCCTGCCATACTCCCCTTGGGGGGGTTGTCCTGCACTGCCTTCCTGACCCTGAACCTCCTTAACTCTTCCTCCAACACCGCTTCCCTTTCCTCCTCAGAGGTCGGGGTGGGAGGGCCCTCAACCTCATGGCCCCACACAGCACCCACCCTGGCTCTGGTCTCCTCGGCCCACCTGACCTCCTGAATCTGCTCCAGGATTCTCTCACCGCGGGCCTTATCCTCCCAGGAAGTGGCGCCCCAGATTTGGCGGGGGGGAGAGGGGGTGGGCAGTAGCCAGAAAATTCAGCCCCCGGGGGAAAGAAACCCACCTGCAGAAAACCAGGAACCCAACCGGGCCCCCCTCCCATGGGAACCAGGGTGGAAGGCCCACCCCGGCCCCCCAGGTCCCCCACCGCCGCCTGCCTCGCTGGGGCAGGGGTGCCAGCCCTGGAGCTGGTAGACAGGTCGATGGGGGCCTCCTCTTCCAGACCCCCGACCTCCCTCGTGTTGTCCCCAGTCAAGCCAGCCCCAGGGGCGGTAAGAGCAGACTGCCCGTCGAAATCTGAGGCCCCATTCCCACCCGGGGCTCCCTCTAGCTCCAGAGCAGGCCCAGAAAGGCTGTCTGCCTGCCCCTCCCCCTGCACAGCGCCGGCCGGCACCTGCAGAGGCCCCAGGGGTGGAAGTGCGGGGGCGCGGCCCTCACAGCAGCCCCCGAAGCCCCAGGCAAAAACTCGATCGGAGGGTAGGCCGCGGGGGCAGGCTTCTACGTTTCCCGCCCCTCGCCGGGTCCCTGGGCGCTCTGCCCCCACTCCGATCGCTACCATGGCCTGTCACGTCAGGCTCGTCCTCCTGACAGGCCACCACTGCGGCCTTCACCCCGGCCGAGGCAGCGCGTGTGCCCCTGGTGGCTCCCACCCATGCCTGACCTAGAACCCCCGGCTGAAGCAGGTCCTCCCGCCCGGCCCTCGCTAGCAGTACCAAGGCCTTCCAGACCTCTTCAGAAGACACCCCCGACATTGCGCCAAATGCCACGCTACTGGCGGAAACAAGCTGAACCGGCTGCCGTGAAACAGCCCCCGACGCCGATCTGCCTGACCCAGAAACCTACAGACTACGCTAAACAAGTGAAAAAACAGCCCTAAACGAACCTCCCTTTTCTGTTCCCTCCCGATGGTGCCAGGCGCAGGAAGAGGAAGTTCCCTTCCTCCCCTGCGCCTAAATACCCATCCCCTAACTCCTCCCCTTCCCCTACCTAGCCTATCAATGCACGAATGACCCCGGGGGAAGACTGGTCTGCGACTGTGCTTCCCCCGGGGCCCGGCATTATGTCGTTATTTTTAAATCAGAAGTATCTGACAACTGGATCTTTATAATCTGGGAACTCAGAGCCAGGCCCGTCTTCTTACAATGAAAATTATTCACTTCCCACGCATATCCTGAAGTGTCTTCAAAAGACGGGGGAAAATATCTATTACGAGACCCATACTCTGAAAGGCAGGTCATTACAATAATTTTTTAATTCTTCGACGTGGCCACTAGATGGTAGCACAGGCAAACTAGCTTAATCTCCTGTGTGCACAAAGGAATCCCATCCCAGAGTGTCGTTTTAAACGTCTGAATTTCCCAAACCATGAGCACGGATTAAGTTTCAAATAATAGATTCAAATTAGGTGATTTGCCCAGATCACAGAATGTGGGCGTGACCCCGAGGCTCGAACCCTGGTCTTTAGCACAAAAGTGAACAATCTGCTCAAGTACCCCCAGTGCCGATGTAACGCTTTTTCTTGTGTTTGAGTGTCCTCCATTTATTGCAGTATTATACCTCTATGTTTACTTTGTACGCTTTTGTAACCTGCACACGCCACTTTTTCCTCCTGAAATGCACCCTTTGCTACCTCTCGTATTTTGTTGGCTCACGATTGCCACTTTTGCCTCATTTAATGTAACGTTTGCTTTTGTAATTTGCTCACTTGTAATGTTCTCATGCATCAGCTCAGCTCCCCTTGTAAAGCGCTCTGACACCTCCGAGTAACGCTTGCTTTTGTCCGACCACATTCGCTCACTCCTTTCATTTTTTAACCTTTGCGCCCCCATACAATGCGGACCGACCCCAAAAAGCATCCAAGCACCTCACAATAGGAACAGCAGCGCTACCTGCAAACACCACAAGTAGCACCTGGGCACCGCACCTACACCCATCATTCAAGCGTGGGGTGATTCGGTGATTTGCTTAGCATCACATGTCATACCACCTTAAACGGTCAACCCCTAGTCCCTTCGTGCTTCCCTGCCCCCGGCTCCACTCGTTGAGAGCCCCCCGTCTCTCAAAACAAAGTCTGTGGGCGCGACCCTGAGGATTGAAGAAAGGAACCGTTCGAGCTTATCTGCCCCCACAAGAAACGGAAGCGTTTCCTCTAAAGGAGTCAAAGAGCCGACTCCCGCGCTGCACGGCCTTTTAACCCCCTCCCCGCACGCTAGGCCGGATCTAACCTGCCAGGCCTTTGTTCCCTTTGTGACCCGGAAGTGACTCAATCACTTCCGGGTCACCAAGGGACCCGGGGCGAGTGGGGGCCGGTGCGCCCCGCCATAAGTGCCTTTCCATGCGCGTTGCTAGACGAGACCTAAAAAGGAATAAAAAAATAATAAGGTCACTAGCACACTAAGGTGAGCGTCGATCTTTATCCACGTGTATGTTTTCCTTGCACGTAGATTTGATATAGCAGTAGGTGACCATCTGATGTTTATCTCATGGCAGATCCGAGTATTTGCATTCAAACAAACTAAGGTATGTCATGTTTTTAGACAGTTCACGGGCAGTCACAGTCTTTACGCTTCGCGATGCTTGACAGTTATTTATTGTTTACAGATCATTCGCCGCAGTCATCTGGGGTTCATCCACGCTGCGTAGGCCCATTAAGGTTAGCCTTTGTTGTATGTTATGCCAGAGTTGAGGTCACGCATGTCGGAGTCAGACAGCACTTTGGTCTGAATAACGGCACATGTACCACTGGGAAGCTTGATCACCCAGCACGTTTTTAGGTCTCGACTGGCGTACACTGCAGCTCGAGAAATTTTGTTTTCAAGAGTATGGGGTTTGACCCGCCTCTCTCTTCCATTGGCTAGCTCCATAAATGGAGGCTAGCCATTGGAAGAGAAATGTGGCATTCATTCTCGGAGCAGATTCGTGGGCATTCCTGTGTTTTTTAAGCTCCGCCCCTTTTTTGATGTCATGCAGCGGTGGGCCATTGTGGGTGTTGTCTTATTTTTTTATTCCTCACTTTGTTTGTGGCCCCATTTTTTTCATGGAGCTGGGGCGGGTGGGTTATTTCCGCGTAACTCCCTTCCCTTTGCCCTTTCTTCTTCTAATCCTTTCTCTTCCCTTCCTCCATCCTCGTCCCTTCTCTCCTTCTCCTGGTCTCGTTCCTTCCCTCTATTGCCCTCCCCTCGGTCCCTCTCCCCCACCCCTCCTCCCCTGCTCACGCCCAGCCCAGCCTCCTCACTTCTCTCCCTGCCTCACGCGGTGAAGATGTCTCGGCTCGAGCTCTGCTCCCGCCTCCACCTCCTCCTGCTCCTCGCCCTGCTGGGCCCTGGTGACGGTGAGTACCTGGGAGCGACTTATCAGATCCTCGCCTAGCTGCTGCCGAGCGTGCGCGCGGAGTGAGGTTTGCTGTGGTAGGTACTTGGATCATGTATGTTGTATGTGTATTTGGAATACGGTTGCATTAGCAGCATGCTGTACATTTTCATCTGTATTTGCTTGGGTATTTGCTGCATGTGGGGATCTCTCGGCATATACGTTCAACTTGCAGTGGCTGTATTTGCATCCAGGCATTTTCTGGTTCCACGGTGTTTACTCGCAGAGATGGCGTGTCTTACCAGGCTGTATATTCTGAGCCGTGGAGGGCCGTTGTATTGGTGTTTGTGGGGACTCCATTTTATGATGGAGGAACGCTGTGCACGATGCTGTTGGTGGTTGCCTCTGTTATCAGTATTCAGTGCATTCTGATGTGTTTGTGATGCCTGCCATTTGGGCGGTGGGCGGATTCCTGAGGAGAGCTGGAAATGGCTTGTGTCTGTTTGCAGTAATTGTTTGGGTTCCATTGTTCGTATAATCACAGCGTCTTGGCTTAAGAGTCTCTCAAGACTCAGCCAATGAACGAGGCGGCCCAGTCATAGGCAGCAGAGCTATCCCTCGGTTTACACACCATCGCAGGCTGATGGTTTACACGCAGGAGTATCGTTCTTTCTTTTCTCTCGGTGCCTGGGGTTGATATTTCATGCAGTCAGCTAGGAGACAGCTGACTGACAATCAATAACCCACGAGGACCACAATAAGAACAAGGGAAGTTCATGGAGGTAAATACAGCGTTAATGGATTCATGTTTCTTACAAACAGTCGTCCTTCGCATCGGGTGATCCAGGAAAGTTAAGCACCCAACTTCGTGTGCACCATTCAGCTAGCACTGTGGCAGTTCGAGCACCTGCATGCGAGGACAGACACTTGATGGATTTTAGCATAGAGTGAGAGCAGTCGCATGTCGAGTTTGTTGGCCGAAGTGGTGTCAGTATAATAAAGCATAGTTTCGGTTTGTTAGGTCGGAGAAACATGTAAACATCACAGCAGTCATAAATGACCTAAATAGTTATTTGTGCTAGTACTAGCCTTATTTCTTTTAATTACCGTTGAAGGCAGCTTGTCCTTTTTTTTACCCGTTAGGCTTATACGATTCAATGTAAATTTGGAAGCGCTCGGACTCTACAACAGTGGTTTGCATCACTTGGTAAAGACGTAGAATACACGATGCTGTGTCTCACTGTCCTTATACTGGCATATTGAAAAAAATACACTATCCACGACTAAAACAATGGCGTCATTTGGCCCTGCTCGCCAAAGCCTTTACTTTTCATTTTTCCTGTATGATTCAGATGTTCTGAAATTGTAACATTATATGATGTAGTTTACAAACTACCCCACCACATCCACCATCACAACCACCACCACATCCACCTCCACGACATCCACCACCACGACATCCACCGCCACGACATCCACCACCACTACATCCACCACCACGACATCCACCACCAGGACATCCACCACCACGACATCCACCACCAGGACATCCACCACCACGACATCCACCACCATCACATCCACCACCACCAAATCCACCACCACCACATCATCCACCACCACATCAACCCCCACCACATCCACCACATCCACCACCACATACATCACCACATACACCACCACATCCACCATCACCACCACATCCACCACCACACCCACCACCACCACATCCACCAACATCACACCCACCACCACATTCACCACATCCACGACCACCACATCCGCCATATCCACCACCACCACATCCACCACATCCACCACCATCTCAGTGCCGCGTTCGACACGGTTAACCATGCCACACTATTACATCGATTGAATGGCTTGGGCGTGTTGGGCGCGGCCCTGGAATGGCTGACCTCCTTCCTGGATGAGCGATTCTTCCAGGTGTTTGAAGGCAAGGTAGTCTCCCCTAAGGATCCACTCAGTTGTGGGGTTCCCCAGGGCTCCTCCCGAAGCCCCACCCTTTTTAATGCTTATATGGGACCTCTAGAAAAGGTTGTCCATCCCTTTGGTGTGCGTATTGTCACCTACGCCGACGACACCCAATTGGTGGTCTCTTTGGACCACTCTGAGGGGTGGTCTAACACCTTAGGTCCCTGTCTAGAGGCTGTTGCTAAGTGGATGCAGTCCTATCTTAAACTTAACGGGGAGAAGACGGAGATTATGCTGCTGGGCAACCCTTCTCTGACCACCCTAACATCCATCTGGCCCACATGTCTCGGCCCTCCTCCCCCTCCCAAACCCCAGATAAAGAGCCTGGGAATCTGGCTTGATAAAGCACTTGACTTTTCGGTCCAAGCCACCAAAACAGCCTCTACGTGTGTTGGGCTAATGAAAATGCTTCGCAAAGTGCTCCCTTTGCTTCCATTCCAGGCGAGGAGGGTCATGGTCCAGGCCCTGATACTCTCCCGCCTGGATTATGGAAATGCCCTATACATAGGAGCCCCGACAGCAATGACCAACAGGCTTCAAGTCACGCAAAACTGCGCTGCTCGACTACTCTACAACATTCCCCGCTGGCAGTCAGCCAAGAAAGCTTTACAAGAACTTCACTGGCTCCCAGTAGCTGCCAGAGCACAGTTTAAGGCCATGTGCATTCTGCACAAATCCTTCCACTGCACAGGCCCTACTATCCTGTTTCCTTTAGTTGTGCCTTATGCCCCATCCAGAGCCCTTCGCTCTAGCTCACTGCATCTAGCAACCACAACTAAAATGAACAAAGCCCGATGGGGCGGTCGCTCCTTTTCCCACACCACTGCCAAGCTTTGGAACTCTCTCCCTCTATCCCTTCGAGAGAACAATAACCGGATGTCCTTCAGAAAGGCTCTGAAAACCCATCTGCTCGCAAAAGCGTATTGATTCACCCTGAAGCCCGCCACAGTGATTCAGTCAAAAGCGCTGCGAGGCCTCCAGGTAGTTACGCGCTATATAAGTGTAATTTTTCATTTAATTTCATTTCATCCACCACCACCACATCCACCAGATCCACCAACCCCACTTCCACCACATGTGTGTGTGTGTGTGTGTGTGGGTGAGTGCAAATGCAATAGGTCTCGCATTTGCGAGAGATTAAGCTATTGGCATTGTAAATGACAATGGCATTTATTTATCTGTTTTGAAATCCAACACATAAATTAAAACTTTGTCATTTACAATGCTAATAACTCTAACTTTTGCAAAGGCAAGACCGTTGCATTGTAAATGCTTGTTAGCTCAAGCACCGAATGCGAACACAACTTTACTTTGATATTCCACTAGAATGTTTTTCTGTGAGCGTCTTGAGCACAATAACACGGAAGTTCAATTAGCGCGTAAGATACACGTTTCACTCTTTTTATCAGGTCTTTATTTGGTTTGAGCACTGTTTTCATCTCTGAGCTCTTTTATTTAGTCTATACACTCAATGGTAGATAAAGGACACTGAACCAGGATTGTTAACACTATGTCGCTGGCCGCGCGACACAGAGGGGCGAGACAGCGTCCTAGTCCCACACGTCGCGTGAGTGGAACTTGCAGCGCGCCAACCTATCAAGCCGCCCTCCTCGCTAACGGCCAATGGGCAGGCACTCTCAGGCGGGGGGCGTTCCCTGGGGGGGTTTATAGCAGGCCCAGCACGCTGCTCGGTCTTTCCTGCTGCGTTTGTTTCCTGGGCTGCTCTGCGCTGTGAATTTGTCGGTGATACAAAGGTATGTGGTCACTACTAGGCCTCCCCCCGGCCCCGTCCCTGGGCATGACCAGGTCGATGGGGCCCAGTGGTGCGTCCACGGGGGGGTTGGTAGTGGCGGGCCGGACTCTGATTGAGCGGCGGGATAGGTTGAGCGGCCGGATAGGATCTTTGTTTTGGTTTCCTCGTCTGTGGGACGCGGGCATTGCAGAATTTAGGAGATCGGGCCTTGGCCTAGGCTACATCGGGGAGGGTGCTTCGGATGGTGCTTTCCGTTCCAGGGCGGATGGGGGGAGCCGTTGTGGGTTTCCAGCTGTCTGCGCGGCCACGTGTGTTGGGCTTTGAGTTCAGGGCGATCCTCGCTGCCCGGGGCTCGGCCCGCGCGGTTGCGTGGGCGGACGGGGTGGCTCTGTCTGCACTCGGGGTGGCAATTCTAATTTTACTACAATTCACAGCAAATGGCGTCGAGTCCGACTCTAAAAATAAACAACAATCTTTGTTTTGTTTGGAAAGTCAGGCATAGGGGCCGAGGGTGTTGGGCTTGGTGTTCGGGGCGATCTTTGCTGCCCGGGGCTCGGCCCGCGCGGTTGCGTTGGCGGACGGGGTGGCTCTGTCTGCACTCGGGTGGCAATTCTAATTTTACTTCAATTCACAGCAAATAGACAACAATCTTTGCTTTGTTTGGAAATCAGGCATAGGCCGACCGCACTAATTTGGCGCCAACAATTCAGGTACGCATGACTAAAGTCATTTACTTAGCATGCTTACATTACCTGTTGTTTTGTGCATTAGGCAGGGTCGCGCATGCTCCTCCGGGGGTGTGCTCTTACGGCAAAGAGATTCCGGTGCGGTGGTGAATAGGCAAAGCAGGTTCGTGCACCGACTCCTCCTGGGGTGGCTCTGACGGCAAAGGGATTTCAGTTCAATGGTGGAGGGCAACGCCTGGATCGGCTTACGAAATGGAGGCCGTTGCTTTTATTCGCCTCCGGTCTCGTGCTCAGCATCTTACTTACTTTAGCCGACATGTTGGGAAGCACCGATAGGGTAAATCATTATCACAGTAGATCACCGGTAATGTGGCAAGATAGCCGGTTAGGCTGGGTGCTGATCATTGATGTGAATAATATATATTTATTTGGTTTTATTAAAACGGAAGATAAGACATTCATAATGTTTGGTTTATGGTTCAAATATGTATGTAATAACATGTCTCTAGACCCCAACATGTTTGGTCATGGTTCTATAGTTATTTATTATCATGTCTCGCACGTCATCGACCGCGAGACCACGATGTAAACATCACATCTCCCCTGTGGGTTCCTTCTATTTGTATCCCAACTTCTCAGCCAGCAGCCCTGCCCCGTAACAACCCTAATATCTACAAAAAGTCACCGGCAGTGTTCAGCTCCGGATGTGCTTCCTTCGCAAATCGCCCCCGAAGGTTCCACTTCATGGCGTCTGGCCTCTTACCAGCAGAGTAAATACATTGAACGTTTAGCTCCAAGGGAGGTCATGGGCGTGCTGTTCGAGGGGGACGCAAACGACAAACCCAGTCAGAATCATTCTGGGCCACATATCACGTAATATTGTAGCCATATTCCCGAGCTGCGAGATTCACACATGGCGTTCTTCCTTAAAACTGCTGCACGATTCCGAGGACGATAAGACATGGTGGGAAACGGCTGCTAATGCGCGCGAAGCATTCCCCGCTGAAGTAAACGTTTACGATCAGCAAATTCCAATTTTTACTCTTTGGGAGTACGTCTCTGCATAGCACATGCCCCCCCCCCCCTGTCTATAATGCAAGGGAAGCTTCACACTCTAAAATTATGGGGATCGGCTCCTTCCCACGCACAGGCCCGCCTACTGCAGCTTTATACTTCAATATTTACAGCGCGTAGACGAGGTCACCTTGGGTACTGGTCCCCGTAAAGCAGCAACATTTCGTGCGGGTGTGTAATTGGGAGAGACGGTGACAGCATCCTGTAATCGCATTGTTGTCAGCTATTTAATTAATCTTCAGTCACATGAAAAATAATTGCGCATTTCAGGTTCTGCTGGGAGAACACATTTAATCTTGCCTACCATGGACAGATGCATTCTTCATCTGAGCGAGGGCTGGCTTTAAATTGGAGGCGTGTGCCTATCGCGAGGGATTGCGGGGAAGCAAAGGTCTCCCGGCATGTGAGTTCTTTAAAGAAAAGCCCCAATGGCGGAGCGAGTGTTTCACCCCACAGCAAAATGGGTGGGGAGTGAGGTGGGGGCTGCGTTGGGCAGGGCTCCTCTCTACCACAGGCCGAGGCCTTCCTTTCTTTTCCAGTTCACCCAAATATTTCTAAATAAAAGCGGGAGCTCGCATTATATGCTCTAGTGTACCCACCATGAAGGAATGTGAAGATCAGCTGGAAATCAAAAGTGTAAAACCATATCTTTGAGGAAGTTATAAATGGGAAATGTTGATAGTGGGCCTTTATTGAAACTTACAGAAATATTATCATTTAAATCAAAAGCAAGTGGCTAAACATCTACAACGTTTCAGATCACGAGCAGTGTGAGAAAGCACACGATTTGTAGGGAAGATGTTTCTACTGGACACCAGCTGTCGTTACACTCAAGTTTGTTGTTACGCATGTGCACCTACAGGGGAATAACGGTTGTATTGTTCTTTCAGATACTGCTTGGAACACGTCGCCAGGTTAGCAGCCTCTCGGGAGAATAGGCGTAGTCATCAGGTAATTGCTGGGGGTAACGTCCATTGGGTCAGCCCTTGAGCGAAGGGGCAGTGTGGTTGCGATCTGCGTGTCACGCTCGGGTAAGGCGGGGCCAAGTAGTGGAGCGGGCCATCGGGTAACGCAGGTTTCTTTACAGGTGTGCTGGCAGGGTATACGTTTTGATGATGAATAACACGGTGTTGTTTTACAGATTGCGTTCAGGAACGCGGGCAGGGATTGGCAGCGGCTGACTTTGAAGGAGCAGCAGGTAATGCACGGGTTGCATACGTCGGTTGGGAGCGGTGCATCGGGGAACGCGGGTTTCTTTACAGGTGTGCTGACAGGGAATACGTTCTGTTGATGAATAACATGGTGTTGTTTTACAGATTACGGTCGCCCCTCAGATTGTCAATGCCCTTAACTCTCAGAGTGTGTCAGCAGTCAGCCAGCAAAGTGTTGCTCCCATTGTTCCTCAGAGTGTGCCCCCCATTATTCCTCTATGTACAGCCCCCGTCGTACCTCAAACTGTCGCCCCCGGCCCACAGGCGGCCAGCCATGCACCGGCCTCGGAAGGAGCATCAGCGGGCCCGGGGAATGGGGCAGGTGGGACAGCGGGTGGGGCCTCTTCAGTTCCGGTATGGGCGTGTCACCCAGCTGGCGCAGGGAAACCGGGCATGAAATCGAAAAGTGGCTGTTCCTTGGCCAGGCAGGTGCCTCAGGCTGCTAAGGAAGGTATATGGAGAAGGGAATATATTGACATTTTGACCCTGTTAATGCATGACAACGCAGGCGCTGACACAAGGAGGATGGGAAAGAAAGAGGAGGACAAGGTTAGGTTTCAGCGTTGACCTGAAAAGACCATTGAGAACTGGACTGAGGCGTTCAACATACTGGCAGCCATCATAGTACAGAAGGACCCAGCTCAGAGCGAAGACCTGATGGAGTATGCCGACACCATCCAACAGGGGGCAAGAGAGTCCAGAGGGATGGGCTGGTTTTCGTACGATCAGGAATTTAGAAAGACCATGGCCAGCTGCCCAGAAATAGGGTGGGACCACACTGACATCCAGCTTTGGTTTAAACACATGTGTAGGACTGGGAATAGCAAGAGGGACACTTCCCATAGAACACAGAGCAAGGGTAGTGATGCCAAAAAGTGGGAGCATGATCAGAAGTGGGAACAGTATCCAAGGCGGTCCTTTCAGCAGCCCTTTCGGGGGGGTGGGGGAGGGGACATGGAGCGGGACCAAGACGCTTTAACTCGGGTACCTGCAGAATGTTTAACAATGGGGTGTGTACCTGGGGGAGGGCGTGTAAGTTTGCCCATGAGTGCAGCAAATGTGGTTCCCAGCACGCAGCAATCGCCTGCACCAGCGGCCAAAATACCCCCCCCCCACTGCTACGCAGGGAACAGAGGGCGCTTAACAATAGGTTACCTGAACAGCAGACAGGACGGACTGAACATGACAACGAGACAAGTGGCAGATTCCCTTGGCAGCACAGACAACAGGCAGAACACAGCAGGGGCCTACCTTTCAAAGAGTCACAGGGCAGGGGTCGGACTGACAGCTACAATGGAACTGGCAATGACGTAATTCCCCAGTTGGGAGGTGGGACGGAGCATTCCAAGGGTCCTTCTCCCATAGTGCTGCAAAACATCTTACCTTTGCTCAGGGTGTATCCACTCGTAAAAGAGCGAGCGCTATTAGTTGACGGCTTTGTGGACGGCTTTAAGATTCCTTACAAAGGCCCCCTTGGCCCCAGGGACGCCTTGAATTTGAGATCGGCTAGGGAATTACATCAGGTGGTCAGTGACAAGGTCAGGAAGGAGGTTGACCTGGGGAGGGTGGCTGGGCCATTTCCTTCACCTCCGCTACAGAATTTCTTAGTTTCCCCGCTATGTGTGGTTCCAAAAAAGCAGCAAGGGTCGTACAGATTGATCCACCATCTGTCATACCCAGAGGGCAATTCTGTCAGAGCTGGACTCCGCAGGATCCGATTGTAGCAATATGGGGTCCCCCTCCTGACCGCACCAACACCCCTTTTTGAGCACAGGGTGTTCGAGTGATCAAGCGAGGGATAATAAGAGAACAAAACAATAACCAGGAGGGGAAGGAAGGGGACAGCTGGGAAGGGATGGCTGAAATGAGAAAATACACACGGTTAATACACAGGCATTAATCCTACTCTCATTTCATTCTCACTACCCTCCCCTTGTCCTGTATTCACCTGTATAATAGAAAAACACTGCTCCACTCTTGGATTAGCACCTCGTACTATCACGAATAAACAGCCCCTATACGAAATAAAGACACATGTTATTGTTATGGAAAACAGTCAAGTGATTAAGCATAATGGAGACCACACCAAGAACCACACATACCCTCCTGGTTTGTTGGAAGTGCGAAATCGTAAGTATTCCCAAAGTATATATTCCACTCTTTAAGAAGTAGTTCCTTAGAAATGATAAGTGGTTCCCCCACAACAACGTGCTCCAAAGAATAACGAACTGTTGTCCCCAAATAGAAATTAATACGTGTTGCCACACTCTGCACACGGTATGATGTAGCTTCCTACTACTATCATCCGCGAAGCAGTCAAATAAGATATCCAAATACACCTCCAGGTACGACGAACAAAGTTCCAATATTACCAAACACGGCAGAATGTAGGGCGCTACCCCACTATCCTCCACTCTGGTGTGTTTGTTGTTACTTCTTCCCTTCGTTCTCGGAAAACTAGAACACTGGCTTAGCTTACCGTTTCACTCAGTGCGGAGAAGGAACAGATCGAGCACAATCACAGCGAGCCCGCTGTAACGCACAACAGAGGTTCCTCCCTTCTTCCTGCTCCGGAAGAACGAGACGCCAACAAAGAGCGTGGCTGTTCAAGTCACAGTCCGCCCTTCGGTACCTGTCAGCTACTGGCAGAACTCCGTTCCCACAGCCGATGGAAACTTCTACCTTTCTTTCTGCTAGGTCCTCAGAAGTCGCTCTGGATACAGCGACACAACCTTCATCCAGGAAAACTCCAGCAAAATACAAATTACGTGCAACGTCTCAATGCCACGCCCCCTCTTTTATTCCACACTGCAGCACCGGGAATTCTGGGAGATGTAGTTCTAAACACTAGGCAGGCGCGATAACGTTAGTGAATCCTGACAGTATGTCCCCGTCCCTAGCGCCTCCTAGGACCCAGCTTATCCGGACAACGCTGATGGAAAGATCTCACTGCCCTGGGGGCATGTACATTGGACCATGGCTCCCAGGAATCATCCTCCGCTGAATACCCCTTCCAGGAAACCAGGTACCAGAGTACGCCTCTGCGCATCTTGGAATCACGTATGCTCCTTACCTCGTACTCCATGCTCCCATTGCTCATCACTGGCGGAGGAACCGCCCTTCTAGATGACAACGCTGGTTTCAACAACTGAACATGGAACACCGGGTGAATCCGCAGTGATCCGGGCAACTTGAGTTTATAAGCTACAGGGTTGATCTTTTTGACAATCGAATAAGGGCCAATGTAACGCGGGTGAAACACGCTGCGCAGTTTGAACGGAATGTTTCTTGTCGACAGCCAAACCCTATCGCCCACCGCATACTGGTGGCTCTCCACACGGTGCTTGTCCTCCCATTTCTTATAAGTTTCCTTAGCCTTGATCAAATGTGCCTGCACCCCCTTATGCACCCTCCTCAATAATCTCACCTGCTCTCTCACCGCAGGCTGGTTTTGAACCTCATCTGGAATGTCCACGGGCAGAGTGTGTGCATCGAATCCATAATTAGCTCTGAAAGGGGACATTCCCGTCGAGCTATGCCATGCATTATTGTACGCCAGCTCAGCCATCCATAGCAGTTCCACCCAGGATTCATGGGCCTCTTTGGAATAGCATCGCAGATATTTTTTCAATGTCTGATTGAGCCTCTCCGTCTGCCCATCGGTCTGAGGATGAAAGCTGGTTGAAAGAGACACATCGATATTTAACGCATGACACCACATGCGCCAAAAACGTGCTATAAACTGTGGCCCTCTGTCGCTGACTATCACCTTGGGTAGGCCATGCAACCTGATTACATGACTGGCCAACAACTGCACTGTTTCACTAGCGGTAGGCAAGTTCTTACAAGGGATGAAATGTCCCATTTTGGTAAGGCTGTCCACAACTACCAGTATGGCATTGTATCCTTGGTCCATAGGAAGACCCGTCACATAATCCAGACTGATGTTCAGCCAAGGACGCCTAGGAGTGGGCATTGGAATCAGCTTACCCGCTTTCCCCGTAGTTACCCCTTTGGCTCGATCACATACATCACATTGCGCTACCCACAACGTAACATCTTTGACAAGGGAGTTCCACCAGAAGTGTCGTTGGACGGTGACAATAGTTTTACGTATGCCCGGATGTCCAGCCATAGGCACTTCATGGCACCATCGAAAAGCCTTCCTTTGCAAAAGGACTTCGGGTAAGTACAATCGTTCATGTTGGAACGGTAATCCCTGTTTCACCTTCCTTGCTGGATTACCATCGGCCCATGCTTTCCATCCCCCAGGGTATGGATGTGTCTTTATCTCATCCAAAAAAGTTTCAGCCCTCACCACACACACCACCTTCTCTGCTGGGATTATTGCCTGCACATCCTCTTCCTTAGGCACCACTGGTAAGGTCTGTCTTGATAAAGCATCAGCTTTGCGGTTTTCAGACCCCGGCCGGAAGGTTACTACAAAATTGTATTCCGCGAAAAAGAGCATCCAACGCAAATGTCTCTGCGTCAGATGTCTCGCGGAGGACATGTAGTGTAGGTCCCTATGATCGGTGTACACCGTGATGACATGACGTGCCCCCCACAAATACTGTCTCCACTCCTGAAACGCTCTTTTAATAGACAGAAGTTCTTTTTCGGCTATCGTGTAGTTGATTTCAGCCGAACGCAACTTCTTGGATAGATACGCCACCGGGTGCAACTGTCCCGTTTGTTTGTCTCTCTGAGACAACACTGCTCTGATGGCTTCGTCAGAGGCATCCGCCTCCACCACGAATGGATGTTCCAAATCCGGATGGGCTAATACCGGAGCAGTGATGAATGCTGTCTTCAATTTCTCAAATGCCTCCCCTGCTTCACTTGTCCATGAAAAGTTAACCCCTTTTCTTAGCAATCTGGTAATGGGAACAGCCATCTGCGAGAACTGTACAATGAATCTGCGGTAGTAGTTGGCGAAGCCCAGAAAACTCTGGACTTCCCTTACATTCTTAGGAACAGGCCAATCCTGGACTGCTTGTACTTTACGCTCTGACATCTGCAGCCCTCTAGGACTAAGCATCACCCCTAAGAACTCCACATTGTACACACCAAACTCGCATTTGCTTAATTTGACATATAGACTGTGTTCTCTTAACTTTTCCAATACCCTGCACACATGTTCAGAATGACTAGTTGTTTCCATGGAATACACCAAGATGTCGTCTATGTAGACCACCACAAACAAATCAATATACTCTTTTAGCACATCGTTGATGAAGAATTGGAATGCCGAGGGGGCATTGCATAGACCGAACGGCATAACTAGATATTCATACAAACCATACCGCGTCTTGAAAGCCGTTTTCCACTCATCCCCCTCACGAACACTGACCAAGTGATAAGCACCCCGCAAATCCAATCGGGTATAAATTCTTGCTTCCCTCACTTGGTCGATCAATACGGTAATGAGGGGGAGAGGGTATCGGTTGCGTACTGTGTTTTTATTCAGGACGCGGTAGTCCACACATGCTCTAAGATCACCGTTTGCCTTCGCTATAAAAAACAGTGGGGAGGCTGCAGGTGATCTAGAAGGTCTAATAAATCCCAAATGCACATAATGTTCCAGGTACTCTTTCAAGTGATTGGTTTCCGTGACTGATAGCGCATAGACCCGACAGGTCGGTATAGTAGCCCCGTCTACCAGGTCTATGCGACAATCGTATTCCCGATGTGGTGGCAAAGACTCTGCTTGACTTTCACTGAAAACGTCCTCGTAGGCTGTGTATTCCACCGGGAGTTTCACGTCCTTTTCTGCAGCAGTAGCTACAAGAAACGGACTGGCCAACACTGCTACATGAGAGACTTCACTAGGTACCAAATGCTCTTGACAAAACTCCGGCAGGAAATGAATGGTTCTGGATTTCCAGTCTATCATGGGATTATGGTATGTCAACCAGGGCATACCCAAAATGATTTCATACTGTGGGGCGTCTATTATGTTCAATTCCAACATTTCAGAGTGCCTCCCTTCATCCACCTCTATAGATAGCAACATTTCTGTAGTCTTTTCTGAGATGAGACCAGATTTAATAGGTTGCCCGTCGACAGCCAACACTTCCTCTGGGCTATCCCTGGGAACCCTGGATAACTCCAATCGAGAGACCAGCCCGTTGTCTATAAAGTTGCCGGTGGGTCCGGAGTCTAACATCACTAAAACCTTATGGGTTCTGTTATCACTTTCGACCAGCATATTCAGTACCAAATGGGATTCAGTCTCAGTTATCACATTAGTAGACAAGGATGTGAGCTTCCACTGAAGGGTTTCGTCCTCCCCCTTTTGCTGGAAATCCCTACCCTCCGATGTCTTTACTGTTGATGAAGCAGCAGCCTTCTTGTTTTTATCCCAACTGTTAGCTCCTTTGTTTTTTACTGGACACTCCCGGACATAGTGTCCTTTCCTGCCACAATACATACACAAACCCTGGACCCTCCTACTCTCTCTTTCTTCTCTTGACAGGGGTGCTCTTAAAGCTCCTATTTCCATGGGTTCTGGTCCTGGTTCTCCTACGCTCCCTGTTTTGCGTGGAAACCGGTCATACCGGTAACTCCCTTTTTCCCATCTTTTTCTATCCCCACCTCTTTCTGACAGTCTGCTGTCCAGTCTCAGAGCCAAATTTATCATGTCAATACAAGTGGTGGGCTGGGGATCTATCTGAGCGATCACATCCTTAATCTCATCTCTAAGCCCTTGATAAAAAAGAGACATCCGTTTTCCTTCAGGCCACTCAGATTCTGCCACCAGGCGATTAAAGGAGGTTAAATACGTGATTAATTCGCCTCTTCCCTGTTTTAACTCCATCAACTCTTTGTCAGCACTAAAAGTATTGGCCCTTCGGTCAAACACCTTCTCGAATGCCATTCTAAACGCTGACCAATCAGAGAGTATTGCATCGTCATTCTTGACTAGAGGAACGGCCCAATTAGCGGCCTCCCCTACTAAATACGAAATGGCAAACGCCACTCTGGAATGGTTATTTGGAAACGCAGCAGGTTTGCAAGAGAAATGAAGCAACACTTGGGTGAGGAACACCTGTATTTTACGAGGGTCACCTGCATAACGCTCGGGGTTCGCCAAAGGAATAGGAGGGGGAACAGTAACCTGGACTTGAGCGGGACCAGAAGAAAAAGGGTTTTTTGACAATTGTTCCACCCTATCCTTAAATGCACTTGCCTCAGCCTTGGATGCTACCAATTCCTGTTGCACCAACACTAACGCATGCAGTACATCCTCTAAGGTGGCCATATCTACCACAATCGAACCCGGCGGAGTATAATTCGTGGGCACGTAATTCTGTCAGAGCTGGACTCCGCAGGATCCGATTGTAGAAATATGAGGTCCACCTCCTGACCGCACCAACACCCCTTTTTGAGCACAGGGTGTTCGAGTGATCAAGCGAGGGATAATAAGAGAACAAAACAATAACCAGGAGGGGAAGGAAGGGGACAGCTGGGAAGGGATGGCTGAAATGAGAAAATACACACGGTTAATACACAGGCATTAATCCTACTCTCATTTCATTCTCGCTACCCTCCCCTTGTCCTGTATTCACCTGTATAATAGAAAAACACTGCTCCACTCTTGGATTAGCACCTCGTACTATCACGAATAAACAGCCCCCTATACGAAATAAAGACACATGTTATTGTTATGGAAAACAGTCAAGTGATTAAGCATAATGGAGACCACACCAAGAACCACAAATACCCTCCTGGTTTGTTGGAAGTGCGAAATCGTAAGTATTCCCAAAGTATATATTCCACTCTTTAAGAAGTAGTTCTTTAGAAATGATAAGTGGTTCCCCCACAACAACGTGCTCCAAAGAATAACGAACTGTTGTCCCCAAATAGAAATCAATACGTGTTGCCACACTCTGTACACGGTATGATGTAGCTTCCTACTACTATCATCCGCGAAGCAGTCAAATAAGATATCCAAATACACCTCCAGGTACGACGAACAAAGTTCCAATATTACCAAACACGGCAGAATGTAGGGCGCTACCCCACTATCCTCCGCTCTGGTGTGTTTGTTGTTACTTCTTCCCTTCGTTCTCGGAAAACTAGAACTCTGGCTTAGCTTACCGTTTCACTCAGTGCGGAGAAGGAACAGATCGAGCACAATCACAGCGAGCCCGCTGTAATGCACAACAGAGGTTCCTCCCTACGAGACACCAACAAAGAGCGTGGCTGTTCAAGTCACAGTCTGCCCTTCGGTACCTGTCAGCTACTGGCAGAACTCCGTTCCCACAGCCGATGGAAACTTCTACCTTTCTTTCTGCTAGGTCCTCAGAAGTCGCTCTGGATACAGCGACACAAACTTCATCCAGGAAAACTCCAGCAAAATACAAATTACGTGCAACGTCTCAATGCCACGCCCCCTCTTTTATTCCACACTGCAGCACCGGGAATTCTGGGAGATGTAGTTCTAAACACTAGGCAGGCGCGATAACGTTAGTGAATCCTGACAAATTCAGTCAATCATTGGTTGGAGGAAGGGGCGTGGTTGGTCTCCCTTTTGCTCGCTGGACATGGCCATTGATTTGATTAGGAGAACAGGCAAGGGAGCATGGTTGGCCAAGGCAGACATCGAGTCAGCGTTCCGCCTCCTACCTGTTCACCCGGACAGTCAGCACTTGCTGGGTTTCAGGTGGGAGGGGGCATTCTTTTTCGATCGCTGCATGCCCATGGGTTGCGCGGTCTCATGTGCCTTCTTCGAGGCATTCAGTTCCTTCCTTCAGTGGGCCCTCACGACCAGACATGGCATTTCCCAAGTCACCCATTACTTGGACGATTTCCCCTTTTTTGGCAGGGACGGGTCCCAGGAGTGCGCTGAGGCCTTGCGGGCCTTTGAGGTCCTGTCAGAACATTTGGGTGTTCCTTTGGCACCGGGGAAAACTGAAGGGCCTGCTCAGGTGCTGACATTCCTGGGGATAGAGCTTGATACCATTAGAGGGGAATCCAGACTCCCAGCGGAAAAGGTGTGTGAACTGAGAAGTGACATTAGAGCAATGATTGGAAAGGGCAGTGCAACCTCAGAGGTAGTACAGAGTCTGTTGGGCAAACTGAACTTTGCAGCGAGGGTCATACCGGCGGGTAAGGTGTTTTCCCGCAGGTTGGCTAAGGCTACGGCTAGTGTGAAGAAGAAGCATCACTTAGTACGTCTGGGACCGGGATTGAGAGCAGACCTGTGCATGTGGGACGAGTTCCTAAAGGATTTTAATGGCACAGTGATATGGAGGGCTCCCTGGGAAAGCAGCCAAGGCGTATGTCTCTTTTCTGATGCATCCGGTAGAGTAGGATTTGGGGTGATCTTTGGAGAGAAGTGGTGTGCCATGAAGTGGCCGGATGCATGGCGCAAGAAAGGGGTGACTGCAAATATAACTGTCCTTGAGCTATTCCCCATTGTGGTTGCACTGGACTCTGGCGGGCTATTTAAGAGGGAGGTTACTACCTATAATCGCGGAGTAAACTACGGACGACGGCAGAGGCGGCTTGCATTGGGGACCAGGATCTTTGGATCTTGCAAAATGTAAGTAAACGGCGGGATCCAGATCGAATAATTGTTAGAATATGTATCAGAATTTTGTGGGAGGTACTGACCGCTTTGTTTAAACTAAAAGGGGATGGTATACTCTAATTAAAACATGTGCGTCTCGAGTTTCGAGTCTGCCAAAACGGGATGGTATACTTGAACCCAAATGTGTGTGCATTTAATTTCGGCTTTGGCAGAGCACACACGCTGGGTGCAACAATGGAACGTTGGTCCCAGAATGATTGGTTTCTAGAACAGATGTCTGTTTCCTGTAGGAGACCTTGACCAACCTATTGTACCAAAAGGGGATGGAATACTCTTACTAGAAATTTGTGTTTCTCTAATATCGACCCTGCCAAAAAGAGATGGTATGCTCTAACTCAAATGTATGTGCACTTAATTTTGGCCTTGGCAGAGCACACATGGTTGGATGCAAGTCTTGCATTTTCTTAATGTAGAAGAGAATCAGTTTCCTCTTACATATTTTACATATGTTCTTGTTGTAGGTATCTACATGATTAAAGACATACCATTTTATGAGGATTATACAACTAGGAAAATTATTTAAAAGTAAGTAGCATTATATGCACTTTAAAACAGCGATTCTCACTTTGAAAGGATATATGTCATGTATCTACAATTATTTTATTTTAGATGTGGCGTCCCCTCCACACCACCAACGAAAAATAAGTCGACCTTAGAGACAGTTATAAGCCCTCCTCTGCCGGGTTCTGTCCCCTTGTATACAGTTCAGGTAAAAAGGTTTTTTCTTTGGTAGGCATATAGTTCAATATGTGCTAGGATGTTATCAGGGTTGAACAGCAACTTTCGTTATTGTTATAGGTTCCTAAAAAAACAGCTGCCTTATCCATTAATAAAAAAGGAATATAAATCTGGCCTGGTGAACATCTACGTATCTCCAGGTAATTATGAGTGTCCATGCTTGTATAGTATACAGTAAAATGTAAGGCTCTGTATACAAGCTGAAAGATTAAAATAATTTCCATGCTTTCCCTGCATTAGATCGGGCTTAAGTGTTTGGAAACGAGTAGAAACACCCCTAAATGCCTGTACGTGTCCTAGAAAGGTACATACTGAAGAGGTTCCTTCTTTGTGCTAGATGATATGTATATCAACTGCATTATAAAAATAAAAATAAAAATAAATTGCTCTTTCGCTTGTGTTATTGGATATCACACTGTGGCTTATGGGTTATAAGGTTACGTTTGTTAGTGTCAAGTTGGATGAACTTTTAAGTATGTACAATGGTCCATTCTGTTGTCTCAAATGTGATTTAAAACAGACTATGTATTGTAGGGCATATTAGTAAATTACTTCTTTCTTGTGCATATCGTTCCAGATCTGCACCCCAGGTTGAGAGATCCTATACCATACTGTCTGTTTGGTCCTGATGAAGGTGGTCCCTTATGCGGCATTTCCACCGAAACGCGTCGACCTTTCTTCTCCTGTTGAAATCTAAATGACTTTGGTCATTTACTGGACTACAGTCTCAATGTTATAGGAAATCTCCTTTTTTGCTGTCTTTGTGATGGAATGGATGTTTAGGAGGATGTCTGTGGTGTGTGCGTGGCTCTTTACCTGGTGTGCTTATTTAATTGATTTCATGTTTTGTATAAATTTGAAGAAATAAGGACAATTTGATTGTGTTGTAAAATGTTTTTTTTGTAGCTATTGTGTAAAATGTATATATTTTTTATAACTGATGAATTTTGAAAAATATGATATAAAAAAGGAGTAATAAAAAAAAGAGGAGAAAAAAATGACTTTTTAAACTGCTAAAATGAAATAAAATGAAAAAAACTTTTCATCTTGTGTAGACATTGTTGGTATATGCCCTATGTTTGAGAGGTTACTCCTATAGTTTAAGTAGTTATAGGTCAAGAGGGAGTTCTTTTCTTGTTCTTGTTATTGCCTTCCCCTCTACTCCCTGACCTGAAAGCAATTCCCAGAGGGGGTCCCCTTTCCTTACTTATTTGCACTGCATTTATGGCCAGAAGGACTGGGCAACAAGAAGGGGGTGTTTTGGTCGGACAACCTAGCCGTGGTCCAGGCAATCAATGGTCTGAGTGCCAACTGCCCGTTAGTTTTAAGTCTGCTGAGGGAATTAGTCAGGGCTGGGTTAAGTAATAACATCGAGTTTAGGGCTAGGCATGTCGAAGGTGTCAAGAATGTGGCAGCTGACGCTCTCTCTCGCTTTCAGCTGTCACGATTTCGAGAGGCATGGCCGCAGGCAGGGGAGGAGATGACACCGTTCCCGGCAACACTATGGCGACTCCTTCAGTGGGGGAACGGTTGAAGAGGATGGGCCAACGTTCCCTGGCCCAGACAACCAGGAGAAGATATGCGGCCCAACTGACCACTTTCCGTGCAGTGATCCAGTCCCTAGGAGCATCAACTTTAAGTTCAGGGGAACAAGTGGAGGTTTTTGTAGTATGGGCAAGGGAGACGGGCACGTCCCACTCCTGGGTGTGCAGCCACCTGGCAGCGCTCAAACATGAGACACGTTTAAATAGCGAACAGGACCCAACTGGAGCATTCAGGATCAGGGCAGCACTGAAAGGGTGGGCCCGGGATGAAGTCAGGTTCCCAGACAGGAGAGCAGGAATCGAGTTCCCCGCCCTACAGCGCATGGTGGACACGGTGCAGTCTGTCACAAATTCGGCATTTGAGGCGCAGCTCTTCGCTACAGCCTTCTGTTTGGCGTTCGTTGGTGCCTTTCGGGCCAGCGAGCTGGTGGCAAAATCCAAACCTGACAGGTCAGGGAGAGCTTTAGACATGATGGACGTTTGCGCCAGGGATTCGTTAGTACTGTGGCTACGCAAATCCAAAACTGATCAGGCGGGCAAGGGCGTGGCCATAACGCTACATGCATTTGAGGACCCCAGATACTGCCCAGTCACCTTGGTCAGGGAGTACCTGAAGAGCAGGCCTCTTCTAGCGGGCGCCTTCTTAATTCATGCCGACGGCACACCATTGACCAAATTCCAGTTTGAGCGAGTAATGGCGACAGTGATGGCCAAGGCGGGCTTGTCAGATACCGAGGGAGGTCGGAAATTTTCCAGCCAATCTTTTAGGATAGGGGCAGCTACCGCCGCATATAGGGCTGGGCTGAGCGAGGAAGGTGTCAAGAGATTGGAGAGGTGGTCGTCCTCCTGCTACCAGCGATAAGTCCGCCCATGAATATCCTGGCCGCAAGGGCCACGCTCATTCACGAAAGTTGGGAAAACAAGCCATTGAGCAGCAGGCCATGGCTCCCAGAAGATGTCAATGTTGTGTGTTGTGATGTAGTTGTGCAAAGCCAATTTTATTGTGGCAGATATTTATGTGTAGACCATTAGAAGTTAAAGTTTTCGATTGTTGTGCAGTGTTCAGTTATAAATAAAAACAATAATGCCAACGGTGTCTTTTCTTGCAGCTGACTGTTGTGTATGGGTGATGGGCCATTCGTACGTTACCAGGCTGGAACAGTGGGCGTCATACAGGAAATGGGATTTGGCCTTAGCAAGGACACGAATTCTGTGGCTGGGTTTCCCGGGAATGAGATGGGGCCAGCTGAGGCGCAGGCTTGACCAATGCCTAGCAACGCGGGGCGGGCCTCCCGACATCCTCATTATACACCTGGGAGGGAATCATCTGGTGACGGTGGGGAGGAAAACATTAGTAGAAACCATGCAGAGGGATGTAACTGCTATGATTAACAGATTGGGAGTCACAGAGCTAATATGGTCGGAGATTGTCCCCCGCAGGGCCTGGAGGGGAGCACGGTCAGCAGTTGCCATAGAGCAAGGCAGGAAGAGGGTCAACAGGGCCATGCAGAAATTCATGGAGAGGAGGGGCCTGGGGTTCATTAGGCATGCGCTGATACAGGATAGGACTGAGGGATACTATGAAAGCGACGGGGTGCACTTGTCTGGGCTTTGTATGGATGTCTTTCTCCTAGACTTGCAGGAGGCCCTGGCAGCAGTAGGGTGCTAGTGAGCGTGTAGGTGGGGGGGCTCTGTCATCGACGGGGGCCTCCTCCAGAGCTGTGGCGGAGTACAGGGCGATCTGGAAGCAGATGGACAGTAGGGGTACCTCTGCGACAGAAGGAAACAGTCAAATACCTCTGCCTGGCACAGTAAGGGTGCCTGAGCCAAGAACCTGGAGCCGAGGGGGTTCCAGGAAACAGCGTTGGCGCCCCGTTAGTCCTTCGGGCGGTCGGGGGGCCTGAACTGACCGGGGGTGTGCCTCATCGCTCCGCCCTGGCAGGGGGGGCGGGAGAAGAACAAAATAAAGTGATAAATTACTGCACCGTCAGAGCATCGACTCGCCGTGCAAGATGGCTCGTTAGGCATGCGGGTCAGCGAGGGGCTGCCGCATTGGATCGCCTGTAAGATGACCCACCTTATCAGCTACTTGTTGTACGAAATAAACCCGCACCACTGCTTTCCCACAAATATGTCTCATGAGTATCCTTGGTATGTAAGTGTGAAGGTGCACAATGTGGAGCGAGCGCTGGTGGTGTGGGCACTATGTCGCTGGCCGCGCGACACAGAGGGGAGCATGGGCGAGACAGCATCCTAGTCCCACACGTCGCGTGAGTGGAACTTGCAGCGCGCCAACGTATCAAGCCGCCCTCCTCGCTAACGGCCAATGGGCAGGCACTCTCAGGCGGGGGGGCGTTCCCGGGGGGGGGGTTTATAGCAGGCCCAGCACGCTGCTCGGTCTTTCCTGCCGCGTTTGTTTCCTGGGCTGCTCTGCGCTGTTCCCACCCTATCCCTGACCCAGCGGCAGAGCGGAGGGCGAAGTTGTGAACTGTTAATGGTCGTGTTTTGTGTTGCAGGCGGAGTCACAGGGCGATCTGGAAGCAGATGGACAGTAGGGGTACCTCTGCGGCAGAAGGAAACAGTCAAATACCTCTGCCTGGCACAGTAAGGGTGCCTGAGGCAAGAACCTGGAGCCAAGGGGGTTCCAGGAAACAGCGTCGGCGCCTCTTTAGTCCTTCGGGCGGTCGGGGGGCCTGAACCGACCGGGGGTGTGCCTCATCGCTCCGCCCTGACAGGGGGGGCGGAAGTAGAACAAAATAAAGTGATAAATTACTGCACCGTCAGAGCATCGACTCGCCGTGCAAGATGGCTCGTTAGGCATGCAGGTCAGCGATGGGCTGCCGCATTGGATCGCCTGTAAGATGACCCACCTTATCAGCTACTTGTTGTACAAAATAAACCTGTACCACTGCTTTCCCACAAATATGTCTCATGAGTATCCTTGGTATGTAAGTGTGATGGTGCACAATGTGGAGCGAGCGCTGGCGGTGTGGGCGCTATGTATGTTGCATGCCGTTAAAGGTGTGTCTCAGAACCTTTTTAGTCGGCCTATAACTTTGAAAGTATAAGTGTTCAAGTGATGTGAATATGATGAAATTCAGCAATGTGCAATGACTTTTTTTCACAATGTTTCATGTACAGTGGCCCCTGAGGAAGGGACTCCATGTCCCGAAATGCATTGGACAAACTATCAACACTCGCTGCTATGATTTAGTTCCATGGTAAACGTTAAACTATTATTATATATGTATAATTGAAGAAAAAAATGTGTATATATAGACATGAAGAAATGACTTGCTCTTTGAAAAATATGTAAATACAAAACATATAACAGGAGATAAACATTTCCAACAAACAACAAAAAAAAAATTAATAACAGAAACTACAGACAAATTGTGAAGTGTTATTATTGTATTAACGAAATTTAAATTTGATTTAAAAATTAAAGAATAGTGACATAGATTCACCCCAGCAGAGACCTAAAAAGGGACAAGGGTGGCATTGAACTGAAAGGAAAGCAAAGTGTGGCCCTACTTTGGACTGAGGGAGCAGGATCGAAGTCTGAGCAGGCCTTTTGAGAGAAACATCAGGCAGTGTCCTTTATGAAAGGAATCCCTCTGTGTTCTCTGAAGCAAATCGGGGTGCTTCAGACAGAACGGGCTGTTAATTGCCCGGCACTGCTGTATGGTGTGTGGGATCAGCAGGGAAGCATCACGATCAGCTACATTTGCATTTATAATAAATAATGCATGCTAAAGCTTTACCGGAATATTTAGAGGCGAGCGAGACACATCCAAGCGTCCTGCAATCGGAACAGCTAGCTTATTGACCTAATTGAGGATCTTTACTAAGGTTCATGAACCCTCAGTGACGTGTTCTTTGCTTCCCTTCATTCACACAGAGCAACTTCAGATGCATTCTGAAATGAATCAACCCCTTCGAAGTGCAGCCCTTGCTTTTTGGCCCTAATAATCAGTGCTATTTCCCCCCATCCTCCCCATGCCCAAAACAGAATACTGAAGGTCCCTTTCTACCAACTTGACCCTGTTGCTGGTTACTCTTTTTCCTTGTTATAAGGGAGGCACATTTTCTACTAAAGTGAAAATGTAAGACTTGCAGCAGAGTAAGGGAAGGATATTTATGCAGTGGCTTGTGTGGTTTGGTGTACTGTCTACACATATAGGTCCAGCATCAGGGGATCTTGATGAATCAATGATCACGAGGTGGGATTCCAGAGTCTGTGGCTCTCTGGTTACCCTGGGTGAGTACTGGTGATAGAGCTCGCAGTTTTCCCGGGTCACCGAGGTTACCAATTCTTTACACGCACTGGGCCCTGGCGTGCAAATTTTCAAATACCACACTAATAATTTGGGTGAACCGGGTGAGGATTACTTGGTTTCTCCTCCTGCACGCTGTTATGAGTAATTAAGGTTTGGTTTCACCTCTGCTTACCATGTACCCGACTTACCACAGGCACAATTCTTATGACAGATCTGGAGCTAACAGGGAAATAGTAGACAGGCCTGAGATCAGATACTCTTTATAATCAGTACAATACTTATCCACAATTTCTGTAAAATGACCACAGACACCTGAGGATGTTTAAAGCTTTATAAAAATTCAAAGAGAATATGACAAGGCAATAAGTGATAGGCAGAATAATGCGTCTAACATCAAAATCAACACCATAAAATAGCTATAGATTAATGCTAAGACCATTTGAGTATATGGGAAGACTAAAAGGTAGGAATTTTTAGAACAAAACTAGTCACTGCAACTTTATACTAGGACATAGAATGGGGTTGGGACCTAGAACATGTACTTAACCTAAGTGTTTTAAACTATTCTTACTAAGTTCACCGCAATCATGCTAAAGGAAAGGGAAAAATTGGAACATACTAATACAATATAACAGTTTGGTAATTCTCTAAGGGAGGGGAGAGAAGTGGAACAATTCTAAAAACAATTGCATATAATTTGTTCTCAAGGTGATAGAGCAATATCACAGGCAAGAGTGCTTTATTAAGAATATAGAGAGGGAAGACGAGAAGGAGAGAGAGAGAGAGAGACGCAAACTCAAGGGCTGATAATTACCTAGTTCAGAATGAAGACTAACCCAGGCCACGGGTCAGTTGAAAGGACGGGGACAAGGACCCTCAGGAAGGAATGCCAGAATGCGAGCAGGTACAGCTCACGGACAGTAAGGACAGGATACCCCTCAGGATTTGGGATCAGGACTGGGCTCACCAAGGTACGACCAACACCCCCAGCTTCAGAAGCAACGCCAGCGTTACCCCTCTCTGCAGGTAATCCGCCAGTAACCCCGATTGGGTTTTCGAATTCCCCAGCAAAGTGCTTCGCCAGCACTTAGGATTATTTCCACCCCTTAGGAGTTTGTGGAAAGTATGGACAGAGTGCTCCGCAGCACTTCAGATTGAGCACCTATAGAGTTCGTAGGGTCAGTGACAGGTCTGCTACTCGGACAAGTCGGACAATTTTCCTAAGCTAAACTAGGGCAGTTATACTGTTTTGGGGTCCCTCAGACCACCCACTAATGTTGCAAGTGACAGTTTCCCACATTATGATTGGTCAGGAGAGGTGGTGCGGTCATTACCACCTCCTAGAATTCGGCTTTCTCATCATTACTATTCAATTTTGCACACCTGCCCCTCGGGTTCACGTTCCCAGGCATAGGAATACAGAATACAATACAAGTGTACAGCATATAGCAACAGTGTATGACAGTTCAAGGTGCAATACTGCATCTTCGGGATGGGTTCCCAGGCGCATCAAGCTTCAGGAGCCAGCTGGCTAGTTTTAGCTTCTGCGCAGTGAGGATTTTCCCAGGTCACATGACAGGGTTCAGAGGAGCCTCAGCATGGCGTCGCTCATGTATGCCCCAGCCCACAAAGACGCGGTACATGAAAAGTAAGCGAGAACAAATTAATATCACACATAAAAATGATCACACTGTATACCATGATGAAATTCTAAACATCCCTTATTTTATAATGACTATAGCATTACTGTTTGGTGCGAAAAGACAGATAGGCTGAAGCAGCAGTAGCAAGCGGAGAGCGTGGTGAGAGACAAGCGGCCATGTTTGCAACAGTGCGCATGAGCACAAATTCCCTCCAGAATGCGAGTGCGTCACATCACATGGGTATGACCGACGCATGCGCAGACTGAATTTCAGCGAAGCAGCCGTTTTTAGTGCAAGCTTCGTTAGTATGAGAAAAGACATACAAGCAAGCATCCTGGGGACACCCGCGTGTTTGGGAAAACACGTAATAAATGACGAACAATAGTGTTAATGTGATTAGACGGTTTAGGCAAGGGTTTTGTATGAGAGCAGGGCGCTTACACGCGAGTCCCAGCTCCATCAATCCCCTCTTTGATGATATTTACTATCATCACCACATAGAAGGAAACAGATGCCAACTTTTCTCATTCATCCACATCACTCATTTGAATTTCAACAAATTTATTGTTGAGTTTTCTTTCAGCTTCCCTATGAGAGTGGTGATTTTTCGCCTTTTTGTAAATTGCACTCTTTAATTCTTCTAATTCTAGGTCATCAATATTTCTTTTCACCCCCCTCTGATTCACAGTATATTTCTTTTTGCACTTCTGGCATTTGCAACAGATAAAAATGATCAATACAACTACACCTATTACAACTATTGGCATCAGTATTTTCCACAAAAGATTTCTACCTAGGTTAGTAAACCAACTACCTATAGAGGAGAGACCTCCAGTCAGCCTCGTCCAGGCACTGTCAACCTCCAATGGTTTGAGTTCTTTTTCCAAATTAGTTATGTTTTTCACATATTGTTTTAGTTCGATACTTTTATCAGGAATGTAAGTGCAACAATGTTGCACTTTCAGCATTCTACAGACTCCGCCCTCTTTTGCTAATAGGGTGTCAAGGGCAAGACGGTTTTGCAAAACCATTGATCTGATCGCAACCATTTCGGTATTGACCATCAGGAATCCAGCAGCAGTGTCCGTTGATAACCGGTCCACTACTGTAGACAATTTGCAGATTCTATGGGTGTTCAGAACTACCCCCATTCCAGGTATCAGTGCACTAAAAATATCACCTATAATTTCACCTACACTTTCACGTTTACTACGCACTAAGCCATTAGTCTCTTCATCGCTTCCAGCTGCATTATTCACATGGTATATTTTCGGGTAAACAATGCCAAAGTAGCAGCTTCCATACCAGTGATCCGGCAATTTGAAATAAGCCTTGTTCCCACATATATAATATATTCCGGGAAACACAGGTTCTGACCCATTTTTGAAACCCCAACCTCCAATTACCTTGTAATTTTGTTCACACTCGCTGGAACCGATGAATACATTGTTATAGTACTCTGTCTTTTCCCTATGGATACAAAGTTTCCCCTTTCGTTCAAAATCCAGCAACAAGGCAGGACTAGCTTCGCCTGGCGAGGTGTTATCCATGTGCTCAGCCCACCTAGGGACTCTATCCTTTTCGTCATTTGCCTTCTTCTGAAACTTTTCTCTCCTTCTGTCTGCCATCTTTATGAACATCTTTTCCTGCTCTTGCAGAGAACAGGTCAGATTAGCTTGTCTTGCTTCATCTAAATCTATGTTACCTATAGTCAGAAAATATTCTCCCATATAACGGGTCACGTCACTTTTAGTATGTACAAGGTTCAAGTGTCCTCTAATAGGAAGTTCAGAAAATACTACGTCAACATTTGAAAAATAGTACTGCAAAGTGCTCCTATAAAACAAGCTAGCTAATATACTACAGGAAATTCCATAGGTTAAAGGTAGATGGTGATATGTCACGCCTTCAGCCACTGAAGTTGGTAGCTTCATGCAGACATAACAGTCCTCTATTTCCATAGCTTCTACATAATGTACTAACAAGTTAGCAAAAACATTTAGATGCGTCTTGTTTCTCATTTTGTGAAAGTGTAGTCCATCCTCATCTGATGCTTCTAAATTAGGTCGTGTGTGTGTCAGTCCTACTCGTTTGTCGCGTCTTTCTAGGCTTCGTGGTGTTTCTGCAGTCTGTACAACCCCTACGTCTACTGCTTCGGGTTCAGTAGGGGACAAGTTGGGATTTTTACTTATCATAAAAGGTAGAAAAACTGTTAGTCCTATCCACATTACTATTAACATTGCTACACTACACAAGCATATTTTACAACAGGTCTTAAGACACCCACACCTGGATCTTCCAGAGACACTCGGATCAGACATTTTTAGCTTACAGGTGGCTTTTGCTACCCCTCTTCGTTTCTTTGCACCAAAGGCTCACTTTGGGGCTCTCTCAAGGAGGGTCTTCGTCAGAACTCCGATCAGCGATGGACTCTTCGTCACTGTTGCCACTGTTTTGTGGTTCGTCTATTTCCTCCAACACAAAGTAAGTCCACTCAGGGCTCCGATACAGTCGGTTCTGTTTCTTTAGTCTGTCGCTCTTTCTTAGCGATTTGCCTTGGGCTGCCTTTCTTTCACTTTCAGCCCTTTTTCTGTCTTTCAGTTTTTCTTCGACTGTCTTTAGTCTGAGCCTCAGTCTCTTGACGTATCGGGGTGCACTTCTGCCTCCGTGCCTCCCAGTCGTTGAGGAAACTTGGCCTTCTTTGTGCACTCTTTTTACTTTTTGATGTGGCACCTCTGTTTCCCTGCCTGTCTGACTTGTTCCAGGTCTTTCGTCTATCTCTTCGGCCTGGTCCCTAGTCTGTCCCTGCTCAGATTCAAATCGTACTTGCTTTTTATTTCTGGTTACTGTTGTTTCTGTTGTCTGAGCACTTTGATCTAATTCTATCTGTTCCTGTTCATGCTCTTCGAACTCTTCGCTTTCTTCTGCATGAACGTCAGCTCTAATTTCTAACTGTCCCTCTCCAACTTCTGGAGTTCCAGGAGGAGTTTCGATATCTTGATCTGACCCTACTTGGCCTACGTCCTGATCAGGTGTGTTGTGATTTTCGTTGACCTGACCTTCTTCCTCTATTTCTAACTCACCTGGACTATCCCACTCACTGTCTAAGTAGGAATATTTCCTGGTTCGTATTGGGTCATGAACCTGGTCGTCGGCGGGGTACCATTCAACGTCTCGACTTGTGCTCGGCAGTTCGATGTCAGCTAGCTCCGGACTCTCTTCCTCGGAAGCTTCTTCAGCTGCGCTGCCTTCAGCTCCAGTCGCGTTTTCTCCAGTTACCCGCTTTGTGTGGCTGGCATGGATCCACTTCGGTACACCAGCACACTTTACAGCAGTTGTAGTGACGAGGATCACTTGTCGCGGCTTTCCCCACCTGGGTTTCAGGCAACTGCTCCGGGTGTGTTTCTTTAACGCCACCCAATCTCCTGGTTGCAGTTTATGTGCCGGAGTCTTTGGCCACTCGTCTTCAGTCTCTCCAATCTGCTGAGAGAGAGAACGCACTTGGTCACCCAGCTGCTTGCAGTATTCTAATACCATATCATCAGAAATGCTTAGCAGTTTGTGTCCGGGTACCCATGCCTGTCGCATCACTCTTCCCATCAACACTTCATGGGGACTTAGGCCAGGTTTTCTGTTCGGGATACTTCTCAAACTCATCAGCACAAGGGGTAAAGCCTCTATCCAGTTCATCTTTGTGGAATCACACATTTTGGCCAGTCTGGATTTCAGGGTGCCATTTATTTGCTCTACTACCCCAGAAGCCTCTGGATGGTAGGCACAGTGCAGTCTTTGCTTCATTTTGAATGCTTTACAGAGTTCTTCTAGTACATCGTTGGCAAAATGCCCACCTTGGTCCGTTTCGATTGTCTCTGGAATTCCATACCTAGGTATCAACTCCCTGAGCAATAACTTGGCTGTGGTGAGAGCATCATTTTTCTTCGCTGGATATGCTTCCACCCACCTGGAGAATAGGCAAACTATGACTAGGATATATCTATACCCTTTACATCTAGGCATTGTTATGAAGTCTGCCTGCATTCTGACAAAGGGACCTATTGCCTTTCCGATATTACTCTGTTCTACCACAGTCCTCTTTCCTGCATTGAACTGCTGACACACTAGGCACCTCTGGCAAAGCTTTTCCGCCTGGCTCCTGAACCTTGAATTACAGAACACCTTGTCAAACACCCGACACATGGCGTCCCTTCCCATATGTGTTGGCTCATGTATCATTCTGACCATGGGGTCTATCAGGCTGTCAGGCAATACAGGCACCTCAGTCGAGTTTACCACCACACCATCATCTCTCAGTTTGCATCCCTCTGCTGCCCACCTTCCTTTCTCTTGTCTGTCTGTTGCCTGTTGCAAATCCTTTAATTCCTCCCACGTTGACACATTCTCAAACAACATAAGTTGGCAGCTGGTTCCATCCCACAACGCAATTTGGAGTGACATATGGTATCGGGCACAAAACTGTGCAATTTTGTCAGCGTACCTATTACCGGCAGTCACGTCATCATTTCCAGATTTGTGGGCCGCACACTTGACCACAGCCAATTCTTTGGGCAATTGGATAGCTTCCAGTAAGTTATGCACCACCTTTCCATTTCTGATAGGGGTGCCTGAGGACGTCATGAATTCTCTTTGCAGCCACAATTGGCCGAAGTCATGAACAACCCCGAAACAGTACTGGCTGTCTGTGTAAACAGTTATTCTTTTGTTCTTACCCCTCTTACATGCTCTGGTTAACGCGATGAGCTCTGCCACTTGTGCAGATTTCACCTCGCTCAGGTAAGATGCTTCTATGGTTTCTGTCAATGTAACCACAGCATAGGCAGCACTCAGACTCCCACTCTCATGTCTTAAACACGAGCCATCCACGAACATTGTTTTATCCCCATTAAGTAACGCTATTTCACGGATGTCCGGACGGGGCTTGGTACTGAACTCAGTTAGATCGATGCAATTATGTTCCCCTTCCTCTTCAATTTCTACATCCAGAGGGATAGGTAACAGAGTCGCAGGGTTTAGGACATTACACCGGGAAATAGTGACATTTTCGGCACCAATCAAAATCCTCTCATACTTAGTCAGCCGACTAGGTGTGAGGTACTGGGTCTTAGTTCTAGTCAGTAGGATGACAACAGAATGAGGAACATATACGGTGACGTGATGTCCCATGACAATGTTCTCACTTTGTTCCAGACTGACGCAAGTAGCAGCAACTGCTTTCAAGCATCCAGGTAATCCAGCAGCCACCGGATCTAGGGTGGCCGAAAAATAGGCCACTGGTCTTCTAATTAGTCCGTGCTCCTGGGTCAGGACTGAAAGAGCACAATTCTCTCTTGTGTCACAGAATAGCTCAAAGGGCTTGGTGTAGTCAGGCATACCCAATGCAGGAGCGGAACATAGACAGTTTCTCAAAGTTACCCAAGCGTTCATGCTCTCACTGTCCCAACTGACGGGGTCTTCTACGCCTTTCTTTGTCATTTTTATCAGGGGTCTGGCCAGAGCTGCGAATCCTACAATCCATTGTCTGCAGTAACCCACGACTCCCAAGAACATTCTCACCTCTTTCTGAGTTCTGGGCAGTTCCATTGCTTTAATTATTTTGATTCTTTCTGTAGTAACTTTCCTGATTCCCTTTTCGATCTGGTGCCCCAGATACTTCACTGAGTTTTTACAAAATTGTAACTTGTCAGGTGACACTTTATGTCCTCCCTTTCCTAGGTGATTCAGCAAGGCAATTGTGTCAGTGACACAGTCAGTTTGGGTTTTGGACGCCACCAACAGGTCATCTATGTACTGCACCAAAACAGACTCTCTTGGCAGCACTAGGGATTCAAGGCACTTTTTTAATATCTGGTTGAAAATCGATGGACTTTCGGTGTACCCCTGGGGGACACGATTCCAGACATAGATATGACTGTCAAATTCAAAACTGAAAAGGAACTTGCTTTCTGGATGCAATGGGATGGAAAAGAATGCATGGCACAGGTCGATGACAGTGAACCATTCTGCATTCCAGGGAATCTGATATAGTATCACGGCAGGGTTGGGCACAACAGGGCAGCAAGGCACAACAATTTGGTTTACCTTGCGTAAATCTTGCACCACCCGGTACTTTCCACTAGGCTTTTTGATCCCAATGATTGGTGAATTACAGGGACTGCTCATCACTTCCTCTATTATTTCTGCTTCGAGTAGCCGGGTAATTTCAGTCGCTACTCCAGCTTTTACTTCTGCACTCATTTTGTACTGTCTGGTTTTGGGGTATACAGCATTTGTTTTAATTGCTATCTTGACTGGGTCCACATTTGCCATTAAACCTACATCCTTTCCGGTGAAATCCCACACCTCTGGAACTACTCTTAACTGGAGCTCTTCAGGTAAATCCTCAACTGTTAAAGGTTTGATATCAGAATCTTGTCTGACTAACATCAGCTTGTACAAACCATCTTCATCGGGTGTCTGAATTTCGACGCCTTTTGGTGTGCAATAGATGGTACAATGCATGTTGCACAACAAATCACGTCCTAGCAGGTTCACAGGACTAGAATCACAGACCACAAATCTGTGCATTTCTTTGAAATTTCCTATAGAAACTTCCATTGGTTCAGTTACTGGAGTACTTATTATTTGATTTGAGACGCCCACTACTTGGATCGCTTCTCCCGAGAGGGGTAGGTTAGGAACATCCACGGTTCTTACAGTAGATCTGGTAGCACCAGTGTCCAACAGAAAGGTGACATCTTTTCCCTCAACCTTTCCTTCAATGTATGGTCCAGTCTGGTCTACCGGTAAGGAGGCGCCAAGCACGCACTCCTCATCCTCCCCTCTCAGGCCCCGTCAATCTTGATCTTCACAGAGGAAGGTATCATTTAACAAGTACTGTGGAATGATTGCGTTTCTTTCACTCTCGACTTCCCATACTTCCGCCCTCTCATTCTGCTGACCCTGACTCTTAAAATTCTGTCTAGGAGCGCGAGGTACTGGAGGTAATTTTACCTGTTGCTGGGTTTTTCTTGTCCCCTCTTTCGGCACCTGTGGATTTAAACCATTTACAGGGGCATTACCGGCCTGCAGGTATGGACACTCGTCTCGCCAATGCCCTATCTGGCCGCACCCATGGCACGGAAACTTTTTCATGGCTTCTTCTCGACTCATTTTAGCTCGGGGCTTGCCTCCCCCCCCCAGCAGTGGCATTCTGAGCATTATTACTAGAAGTCAATTTACTTAACTGCTTTTCCTGCTGTTCGGCTAATTTCACCTGTGCCCACATTACTTTCTCCTTGAGGGCTTTCTTTTTATTTTCGATTTCATCTTCACAGTATTTTGCATATTTCAGGACATCATCTATGGGCTTTCCCTGCCAACTGATTTTATTATCTCGAATCCATTGTGAAATTTCAGGCCTTAATCCTAGCACAAATCTGTAACTGAAATGGGTCATGTCCTTCATGTCTACATTGTCGATTCCACTGTAAGTCTTGAATACTTGCAGTAACCTTTCATAAAAGGAATGCACAGTTTCATCACGTTCTTGGGTGGTTCTATCTATTCTGGTCCAATCTGTCTCCTTTGCGGGCACCTTTTTCTTGAGGTATTGTATGACTTGCTCATACTTCCTCATTACTTCAGGTGCGGGAGCTCCTGTTTTCTCATCTCTGGGGAATTCCTCACTGGGCCAATCAATTTCAATTTTACAGTCGGTCCACAAATCTACAGGGACCACAATGTCGAAAAACCCATCCAGGTCTTTCAGCAGACACTTCTGAACTTTTATGAAGCGTTCTACCTGCCTGTACCAATCAACAGGCTTTTCCCGCAATTTCGGGAAGTCATTTGTAAATGACACAATATCCTGTCGAGACCAAGGGACATGGACATACTTCCCTCCCGGGACCTCTCTCATGGGGCACAATTTTTCTGTTGGTGTTACTTCCTTTAACACAAATTCTGAAGCCTGTGACTTAGCCCTGCTGTCTTCCTTTTTCTTTGCCCACCGGGTTCTCCATTTTCCCACCTCGCCCCATTTCTGCAAAAGCTTCAATAATTCTTTTACTTGGATCTGTTTTCCCATCACATTTAAGCTTTCTAAATCTTTGTCTGAAAAATCTACTCTGTAGGGTTTCTGAAGAATTTTGGAGCGACTAACATCAATTCCCATTTCTGTGGCTGTATCCATTATCCTTTCATGGAGCAACCTAGCACTCCGGGTAAGATTTTTACTGATAAACAGTAATTCTTCTTCATTATATGAACTTAAGCGCTCAACTCCTACATTTCCAGCCATTTCTATTCTTAATTTATATATTTCCAATGCTTTAGGTTGGGGAGTGGTCTCCTTCTCCAGCTCCTTTGTCCATCTGTCCAATTCTTCTGGGGAAACTACGGTGGCACTCCTAACCCCAGATGCACCTTCAATCAACACCTCCTTTGGTCTTGTCTGGCTTCTTGCCCCCGAGGTACTAGTCCTAGGCTCTCTAATGGGTAAATCCATCAGAACCACAGATTCACACTCACTCTCCTGATCCTCATCTATGATTACTTCTTTCCTCGGGGTCGGGATGCTAGGAGTAGGCAGTATTGGGGTGATAACAGGAGGATGGGGACTAGCCAGGTCATTTCTATACAGTGGGATAGCTGGACCAATAGTTACTGGAATAGTCAGGGAATCAGGATGGGGATGTATCTGGGCAATGGTTCGAACTAAATCCTCTCGCTGTCTAGCCAGGGCTTCTTTATCTTTTTCCCGCAACACTCTTTCTGTAGAATTCTCATGCAATACCTGAGGTACCAAGGGAGGATAAATACTTGGGGCAGTCGGAGTGACCAATCGGGGTGGACCTTCTCCGAACGGCTGATAATTTGGGACAGTGGATCTAGGTCTGCAAAACCCATCCCCCTCACTGGTTTTACTGTCTGTACCCGTTCCATCTGTATCACTATCCCTCCCACATCTGGGATATTTCGCAAAGGGATTTGGAGAATGCACAGGCTCTGACTCTGCAACATAGGGAGGTGGATTTTTCATTAACAAATCTTCCAGGTGCTCATCTTCTGAGTCCCCTACGGGCATTAGGTGATGGGTCTTTTCTTTACATTTTCCTTTTCTCTCTTCTAATACCCCCATCATAGGAAATAGTCCTTCAGTCAACATAGATTGCCTCCACTGTTTCATTTTCTGCTCTTTGGTCTGCGCTTGAACCCTCGGATACCATTTACTCACTCCCTTATCCATCCGGGGTTTATCTCGCTCTGCAGCCTCAATCTCCCATTCCTCCAGGGCTTCGTACTGTGTCAACCTAGGTCTAGGGTGTAATTCATTCATGCGGGTCCTTAAGTTAAACAAAATCCGACCATTAAATGTACCTTCAACAGGAAATGCTAGGACTCCGTCATCTACAGTATACTTTGCCCAATTTTCTAACCAGACACAAGTGTGGTACCCTTTATCAAACAGCATGAAGGAGGCAGGGGTATTTGGCGGGGGAATGAGCACGCCTTCCCTCGTTCTAATGGGCTTGTCAGTTTTGAAAAAATTCCTTATTTTATCAGAGAATGACAGTTTCCTCTTTACTCCATACATCATGTGCGGTCTACCTCGTATAAGCTGCTCCTTATGAAATCCTAGGTACTTTGGATTTGGTATGAAATCTGGATACCACATGCAACTCTCCAGACTTGCTTCTAACTCGGCTTGATTAATTTTGTTTACCTTTATGCTTCCAATGCTAGCGCGACTTATATTTCGCACTACCCAATCAGATCAGAGAATACAAACACCCTTAACCAATGGGTGCGCGGCCTTTTCGCAAGACAGAGTCTCACGCTTCGGCACTCACCCCTCCTTTACAAATTCAGCTCCACTACACACCCGCTGTCTTGACCAATACCAGCGCGGCACGGAGTGACGTCAGAGCAGCTCTCCGACTGACTCCCTCCTTCACAAGGTAACGGAAACTTTTTACTCTCTCTAAAGTGCAAATGCAAGTCTTAGTCAACAACACACAACGTTTGCCACTATGTCTGAGTGTTCTAAAGAGATAAAAGAATTTTCTTTCACTACTAGTAAACCACTTCTGTCTACTTTTCATTCACTCCGGATAGACTTCTTTGCCTGTCCCTTCACACTAGTAACATAGAACCCGTTATTCTTCTGACTCATCCACCTTAGTCGGGGATATGTACTGAGCCAGGATTTCACCAGCGAACTATCTTACTTACCAGACAAGCCTCGGAGACCCTACTACTCCTTCCGTATGCGACCCTTACTAGGTGATATCGCAATGAAAGTTTTATAAAGGACTCGTAGCTATCATTCACTCCAGAAAACAAAGGTCCTAATTAGTGCTTCCAGTTATCCTCAACCCTGCACTAATACCTCAAACCTAGTGACTTCAACAGCTAACCGGATTCTGCTCACCGTTAGCTAAATACTTCCCCGGGGATTCGGACTACACTGAACATTCACAAACAATGGTTAATATAACATTTATAGCAGCAATGCAAAAAAAATCATATATAAATCCTTAAAACATTTCAAAATATTTGAACCAATACAATAGAAAATCAGCAGCACATTTTATTTTCACGGTTTGTTTATGACCTATCCTGTCTACCTAATCTAACTAGTCCAAACCATCCTCTGGTTACCAGAAAATTACTGATAGAGCGCGCAGTTTTCCCGGGTCACCGAGGTTACCAATTCTTTACACGCACTGGGCCCTGGCGTGCAAATTTTCAAATACCACACTAATAATTTGGGTGAACCGGGTGAGGATTACTTGGTTTCTCCTCCTGCACGCTGTTATGAGTAATTAAGGTTTGGTTTCACCTCTGCTTACCATGTACCCGACTTACCACAGGCACAATTCTTATGACAGATCTGGAGCTAACAGGGAAATAGTAGACAGGCCTGAGATCAGATACTCTTTATAATCAGTACAATACTTATCCACAATTTCTGTAAAATGACCACAGACACCTGAGGATGTTTAAAGCTTTATAAAAATTCAAAGAGAATATGACAAGGCAATAAGTGATAGGCAGAATAATGCGTCTAACATCAAAATCAACACCATAAAATAGCTATAGATTAATGCTAAGACCATTTGAGTATATGGGAAGACTAAAAGGTAGGAATTTTTAGAACAAAACTAGTCACTGCAACTTTATACTAGGACATAGAATGGGGTTGGGACCTAGAACATGTACTTAACCTAAGTGTTTTAAACTATTCTTACTAAGTTCACCGCAATCATGCTAAAGGAAAGGGAAAAATTGGAACATACTAATACAATATAACAGTTTGGTAATTCTCTAAGGGAGGGGAGAGAAGTGGAACAATTCTAAAAACAATTGCATATAATTTGTTCTCAAGGTGATAGAGCAATATCACAGGCAAGAGTGCTTTATTAAGAATATAGAGAGGGAAGACGAGAAGGAGAGAGAGAGAGAGAGACGCAAACTCAAGGGCTGATAATTACCTAGTTCAGAATGAAGACTAACCCAGGCCACGGGTCAGTTGAAAGGACGGGGACAAGGACCCTCAGGAAGGAATGCCAGAATGCGAGCAGGTACAGCTCACGGACAGTAAGGACAGGATACCCCTCAGGATTTGGGATCAGGACTGGGCTCACCAAGGTACGACCAACACCCCCAGCTTCAGAAGCAACGCCAGCGTTACCCCTCTCTGCAGGTAATCCGCCAGTAACCCCGATTGGGTTTTCGAATTCCCCAGCAAAGTGCTTCACCAGCACTTAGGATTATTTCCACCCCTTAGGAGTTTGTGGAAAGTATGGACAGAGTGCTCCGCAGCACTTCAGATTGAGCACCTATAGAGTTCGTAGGGTCAGTGACAGGTCTGCTACTCGGACAAGTCGGACAATTTTCCTAAGCTAAACTAGGGCAGTTATACTGTTTTGGGGTCCCTCAGACCACCCACTAATGTTGCAAGTGACAGTTTCCCACATTATGATTGGTCAGGAGAGGTGGTGCGGTCATTACCACCTCCTAGAATTCGGCTTTCTCATCATTACTATTCAATTTTGCACACCCGCCCCTCGGGTTCACGTTCCCAGGCATAGGAATACAGAATACAATACAAGTGTACAGCATATAGCAACAGTGTATGACAGTTCAAGGTGCAATACTGCATCTTCGGGATGGGTTCCCAGGCGCATCAAGCTTCAGGAGCCAGCTGGCTAGTTTTAGCTTCTGCGCAGTGAGGATTTTCCCAGGTCACATGACAGGGTTCAGAGGAGCCTCAGCATGGCGTCGCTCATGTATGCCCCAGCCCACAAAGACGCGGTACATGAAAAGTAAGCGAGAACAAATTAATATCACACATAAAAATGATCACACTGTATACCATGATGAAATTCTAAACATCCCTTATTTTATAATGACTATAGCATTACTGTTTAGTGCGAAAAGACAGATAGGCTGAAGCAGCAGTAGCAAGCGGAGAGCGTGGTGAGAGACAAGCGGCCATGTTTGCAACAGTGCGCATGAGCACAAATTCCCTCCAGAATGCGAGTGCGTCACATCACATGGGTATGACCGACGCATGCGCAGACTGAATTTCAGCGAAGCAGCCGTTTTTAGTGCAAGCTTCGTTAGTATGAGAAAAGACATACAAGCAAGCATCCTGGGGACACCCGCGTGTTTGGGAAAACACGTAATAAATGACGAACAATAGTGTTAATGTGATTAGACGGTTTAGGCAAGGGTTTTGTATGAGAGCAGGGCGCTTACACGCGAGTCCCAGCTCCATCACTGGTAACATTCTGTTAGTGTTTCTGCTGTGTGGCTTACAATTTCTTGTGAATATAGAATTTGTTATTGCTTGGAATGAGTATTGAATCTGAAATTCTTTTTTTACATTCAGCACTCTGAAGTATCTTATAGGCCACACCTTCTACTTAATAAGGCTAATAAACAAACAAATAAATACATATTATATTATAGTATATTTTTATTGGTGTATATTGTTGAATTGTTAAACTTTTCTTTTGATTGAAAGAAAGGCACGTAAGTGGACCCCATAGGACTGGGAATTTAGACATGTACCTTGTGAAGGAATGCACTTCAGTGTTGGAGGCCATTTGAATCTTCTGTGAGGAAGGCGTCCTATTGTAAATGTGGTTTGTAGATATATATTTAAAATGGGGTTCTGTCTTTTAGTGGGGTTCAATCCTTAGGTACTTTTACACACAGACCTTAATATAAAATTTACCAATAGCTTGCAATAAAAGGGCCCATTCCTTGAATACTACAACCATTAGTTTACACTTAGAGCACTGCAACTCTGAAAGCAGCTTGAACACTGCTTCTTTAGTTGTGGCCTATCATGAGTTTTTTCAGCAACATCAGCATCACTCTAGTTTTTATCGATTTGTTTTTCATAGAGTGTGCAATGTAGTTGCAGAGTAACTCACCCATGGATCCATTCAGTTCACCAGATACTATTATCCTGTTATGCACTTTGATGTTTCCTGTAATTCACATAATTATCTTCTGTGAATACCATTGTCTTTGCCCTTAATAGCAAAAGTCAAAACTTGATGTGAAGACCACAACTGCCTAGCTGTTTGAAAAGGCCTGGATCTTTGGGGACCTGAGAAGAGTGCAACACCTCACTCCTTTCAGGTAAAGTCACAAGCCACCGTGGCCTGTCTTTCTCCCAGCCAAGGGCTTCCATCCCAGGAAGGCACAATACTCATTCGGCTTACTATGTCTGGGTTCAGTTTGAAGTTTAGGTGCTGGTGTCTCTGCTTTCTATCCACAATTGGGTGTGATGCTTTTTTTGGTAGCTGTTTTCGAACTGGGTGACCAAAGTCATCCTAGAATTTGTTTCTTTGGGTGTTGCATCTCAGATGGAGTGAGGGGGTGCAGGACAGAAGGGTCTTAAAATTTCATTATGAAGAGGTTGAAAGAGAGTTGTGGGGGCTTTTCTTATGGGTTTTGGGGGATGCGAGAGAACATTACCGTAGAGAAAGCAGGGGAGGATGATAGCCTCACAAGAGTGACTTTTCCATGCACAGAGAATTGTAGTTGAGCCAGAACAGAGGTGCAAAAAGGATCTTCTTTATCGATGTGCACGATTCTAGCTCAGATAGAGGACGTGGACAGACACATCTGGAAAAGAGTTTATTTCGGAGATTTGTTGGGTTTGCTCAAATGGAAAACAGGAACAAATTTAGTTTGGGGCTTCTTTTTACTTTGGCTTCAAATTACTCAAAATGAATCCAGTTCCTAATCTGTAAAAAAAGACTGGTGGTACCCGAAGCTCTGCTCACACTTGTCTTTAATCCACTACCAGACGATCCCTGCCTCTTTTTTTACACTTACATGTTCTTGCTTTCTGTTTTCGATGGTTTAGTCATCTTTTTCTTCCTCTGCTTCCCGGTCTGTGTATTATTCTCTCTCTTGCACCAGTAAATATCTGATACGGAAAAAATAAGTGCTGGTCCCCAAACATAAATGCCGGCGACCCCCACGGAAATGGCCAGCTCCAACTAAGCACTGCTTCAATAATTCACTCAGTTCTATCACCGGCCCTCTCTCCCTTTGTTTTGGTACACTTGGGGGCATATTTACACGATAATGACGCAGCGTGGTGCTGCAAGCCATCTTGCTGTGCTGAGCTGCATCATTAGGAAAGTGTAGGGATGCGTGGTATTTAACAATAATATGATACATCCCTTTTGTTTTTTACTGCGCTGGCAAACCATAGGTTGCCTACCCACCATGGTGCAAGGTTGCCTGCATTGCAGGGATGATTGTTTTTGTGCAGGCAGAGGCACTTTCCTGCACAAAAACTATCATTATTGGTGTTTTCCTCCTGCTATGTGTGCTGCAGATTGCAGTACACATAGAAGAGGAAAATTACTAGGAGAAATAGAGGTATTTTTCCTAGTTGCACCACTGTTACGTCTCCCCTGGAGAGGCGCTAGAATCTGACGCATTCCCAGGTTTATGAAACCTTGTAAATCTGGGAATGTGCCAGAATCTATGGGTATTGTGTGCAATGTTCCCTCTAATTTTTTTCCTCTGTGTGCGGCAGTAGAGGGTCTCTGTGCGCTGCAACCATGGCTATGTGTGCCAGGAACCAAACCGCACGTGTCTGCGGCGCCAAATGGCACTCAAAACGTTTACTTTAAAAAGTGAAAAGATGGTGCATTTTCACACATACAGCGCCACAATAAGTGTCTTAAGGGCACTTTGCAAATTTATTGTATTGCCTGTATTTTCATTGTTGTGTCTGTGACTGCTGTTGTCTGTCTTCCCTGCTGCCTGTACGTGGTTTGTGCCCCTTTTCTTTCCTCCGTTCCCCTCGCTGTCCCCGTGCTCTCTCTGCCCGGTCTTTCCTTCTGTACACTTGGCTGCCCGTGTCTCTGCCCAGTTTTCCCTTCTGTTGCCCTCGCTGCTCCCGTGCCTCTCTGCCTGTTCTGCTTTCTGTCCTTAGCTGCCCCTCTATTTCTGTATTCTGTATTTTGCCTCTTTGCCATTAGTTTTTTGTGCCCGTCTGCCATCTGTGCCACTCGTTTTTGTGCCTGTTTTGCCTTCTGTTCCACTTGTTTTTCCCTCGTTTTGTGTGCCTTTCTGCCCTCTGTCCCACTCGTTTTTGTGCCCTTCTGCCCTATGTTCCACTCGTTTTTGCCTTTCTGCCCTCTGTCCCACTCGTTTTTGGTGCCTTTCTGCCCTCTGTCCCACTCGTTTTTGTGCCCTTCTGCCCTCTGTTCCACTCGTTTTTGTGCCCTTCTGCCCTCTGTCTGACTCGTTTTTGTGCCCTTCTGCCCTCTGCCCTCTGTCCCACTCGTTTGTTTGCCCTTTTGCCCTCTGTTCCACTCGTTTTTGGTGCCTTTCTGCCCTCTGTCCCACTCGTTTTTGGTGCCCTTCTGCCCTCTGTCCCACTCGTTTTTGTGCCCTTCTGCCCTCTGTCCCACTCGTTTTTGTGCCCTTCTGCCCTCTGTTCCACTCGTTTTTTCCCTTGTTTTTGTGCCCCTTGTGCCTTCTGTTCCGCTTGTTTTCCCAGCCGCTGTGCCCCCTGCGACCCGCCCCCCTGACTGCCCACTCTGGCCTTTTGTTTAAGTATTGCTGTTAATCAGAGCCCCTTCACGGGCTCTGATTAACAGCAATACTTAAACAAAAGGCCACAGTCCGCCCTGCGCTTTACTAACAAAATCGTAGAGACAGTTTCTAAACACAGCGTTGTGGAAAAAGGTAGGGCCAATGACCTTTTTCAGAGTTGCCCGGCGTTAACCGCCTCTATACCCACTCAAGTTACCAAACAAAGAGGCAGGCGCTGGAGACTGGAAGGCAGGAAACAGAAGTTTTATTCCGACGGAGCAGAACACATCAAATCAGAAAACAGGGTATCTTCTCGAGGTGCTCTAACCGCATCTCTGAGGCCTGGCCTCTTATACACTAGTTAATTGCTTTATTGCATGAAACACATCTTTGTTAACACTTTGATGTACGGAAAGACATCCTCGGAATCCCCGCTTCAGGCCCGTTCCCACACACATTTACAGTTGAAGTCCCCACCCCGGTCACAACAGGTGATGATTATCGCGCAGCTGGATATTCCGCCGATTCACGGAATGTGTGGGGTTTGATCGGATCTCATAGGGTGGGGGCTTTGATCAACTCGAGGGTCCTTTGATGGGGGAGGCTTCCTACTGTACAGGGGGGCAATAAACAGTATCCGCAGGGCCAGGTGGCGGCCTGGGAACGAGGAAGACAAACGGGCACACAGGAAAAGGGGGTTTTATCAAAGGACCTGGGACCATGAAAGGAATGAAGGGAGGTGTCGCGCTGGGAACAGGATGGGGTTCCGAGGCAGAGCTGCGCTGAAGAGGGGTTTATGACCCAAGGCATGTGAGAGCGGGGGTTGTCAGCGTGCGGGGGATGCTTGCGAGGTTAGGAGAGAGAGACGCGCTGGCTATCAGCGAGGGGCAGAGAGGCCATGGTACTCAAAATGGCTGCCGCTTACGCGCACGAATGGGCTCGAAAAGGGGGCAAGATGGCGCCGATAATGTTGACGTTTGCGGCCTAAGTTTTAACAGCGTGT
>NW_028247589.1:0-26748 GCF_964263255.1 Lissotriton vulgaris
TTATCAGAATTTATTTTATAACCTGAAACCAAAGAAAATTTTTCAAATTCACTCAAGGGGGCAGGGATAGAAGTAACTGGGTCAGAAATAAATAAAAGAATATCATCAGCATAGGCCGATAATTTAAGATGATGTTTTCCATATGGAAATCCAGAAATGGAAGGGTTGTTGCGAATAGAAGAGAGGAAGGGTTCAAGCGCTAAAATAAACAAAAGAGGTGATAAAGGGCAGCCCTGACGAACTCCACGTTGAAGTGTAAATGGGGAGGTGAGGTGACCATTGACAAGAACGGAGGCCTTGGGCATAGTATATATTAGAGAAATATAGGAAATGAATTTAGGACCGAAGCCATGCCATTTCAGGGAAGCCATGAGAAAAGACCAATCAACTCGATCAAAGGCTTTCTCCGCATCAACTGAGATGGCAGCAAGGGGGATCGACAGCGAGGGGGCTTTACTTAAAACATTAAGGAAAAGTCTGGAGTTGTCTGAGGTAAGACGGCCCTTAACAAAACCACATTGCTCTTTTCCGATGAGATGTGGCATAAACGGGTCAAGACGGATGGCTAATAACTTCGCAAAAATCTTGTAGTCCACATTAACTAAAGATATAGGACGATAATTCTTACAAAATTTAGGGTCCTTACCTTCTTTAGGAATAAGGCAGATGGTAGCATCCTGAAATGAGCCTTGAGCCAAAACAGTAGAGCAAAAGGATTGAAAGAGAGAGAGAAGTTTGGGTAAGAGGAAATCAGAAAAGTGCAAGTAAAACTCAACTGGAAAGCCATCCGGTCCGGGAGTCTTGCCTTTAGTAAGAGAGGACAAAGCAGTGGACACCTCAGAAACAGTGAGATTCGTATCAATATCCGAAAAATTAAGTTGGGAAGTGTCAGGCGTGGGTAGATTATCAAAATAAGATTGGACAAGCTCTGGAGTAGGGCGATTTTCGGGAGAATATAAAGAGTCATAAAAAGAGTGAAATTGTTCCAAAATTTCTGCATTTGTATGTAGAAGAACATTAGAATTGGAATAAATAGAGTCAATATTAGTTCGCTCCTTACGCGATTTTAGATAATTCGCCAATAATTTACCGGATTTATTGCGACCCCCATAATATCGTGCACTGCTCCGTAGAAGAAAAGAGGAAGCGGAGTCGGTAGTAAGCTTGTTGAAAGCAATTTTAGCCTTAAGGAGTTCAGGAGACATATGATTAGGGGAAGAGGTATAGAATTGATGTTCTAACGACTTAATGTGTGCAAGGGTAACTTTTCGTTTTTGAAGGAACTTTTTCTTCTTTTTAGAGACAAAATCGATAATAAAACCGCGGGCTGTGGCCTTGAAGGAATCCCAAAGAACATGAGGAGGGGTATCAGGTTGAGAGTTAAGTTGGAAAAATTCAGAGGTGAAAGAGCGAAAAGAGGAGGAAAAAAGAGGATCAGTAAGAAGAGAAGAATTAAAGCGCCAGCGAGAAGATTTAGGAGTAGGGGGAAGTAGGTCAAATACAGTGATAATAGGAGCATGATCAGAAATAACGATAGGTTCAATAGAAGAGGAGAGAAGGTGTTGAGATAAGGATGAGGACAGAAAGATGTAGTCCAAGCGAGAGAAGTAAGCATGAGGGGGGGAGAAAAAGGAAAAGTCTATAATGTCTGGGTGAGTGAGTCTCCATGAGTCCACAAGATGTACCTGGGTGATAGTGTCAAGGAACTGCTTATGGGGTTTGTGAGGAGAAAAACGAACAGAGGATCTACGATCCAAAAACGGATCTACAATTTGATTACAGTCTCCACCTAACAGGAAAGAATCATCTTTATATTGAACACATTTTGCTGTAATTGAGGGCCAAAAAGAGGAATCAAAGCATGTAGGGCCATAAACATTGAACACAGTAAGGGGGATATCATTAATGAGTAATTTAGCCAAAATCCAACGACCCTCATCATCCTTTTCCTCAAGTAGTACTTTACACTGAAGGCGTTTATGAATCAGAATAGCAACCCCGTTCTTTTTATTAGAAGCCGGAGAAAACAAAACCGTTCCAACCCACAATCTCTTTAGCTTTAAGGATTCAACATCGGAAAGATGGGTTTCTTGAATAAGAACAATATCAGGATCGTAAGTGGATAGGTGGGAGAGTACTCTTTGCCGTTTAATAGGGTGATTAAAACCTTTCACATTCCATGAAACAACTTTGAAGATAAAGAGTAAAAAACTGTTCAAACTTGAAGAGTGCAAAAACATACTGTACGATTAATAATTCAAACATTAAAGCGGTAAAAACTATGAAATTCATTAAAAAGGTAGAAGGAAGGATAGGAAGAAGAGGAAAATGAGAAGGGGGAAGAAAAAGAGATAGGGAAAAGGAAAAAGGGTCAGCAAAAGAAGGAGAAGAAAGAAAAGAGAGAAAGCATAGAAGACAGTACAAATCCAAAAGGATGACTGTATTGAACATACCTGAAGGGGGGAAGTACACAACAGGGGGAGGTGGGGAAGTGGTGATGCGTTACAAGACGGGTGGGCCAGGACCAGGAACAGAACCACACCGAGACCTCACAATAAGGAACAGAGGATGGAACAAGATGGTGAAGGGAGTAATCGACACATATCTGCATGGGGAGAAAAGAGAAATTGTTAACTTACAAAACATGTAACAAAAAGTATATATCTAGAATTTAGAAAGAAAAGTATGAAGAACATACGCAGGTATAGGGAAAAGAAGATAGAGAAGATGAGAAGATGCAGGCGAAGAACAGGAGTATAGAAGAGGACATGAAACACTAATATAAAACAATATATGAAGACAAGAAGAACAGTTCAGCCACTGTTTGAGGTAGAAGAAGAGGCGTCCATCCCTTCTTCACTCTGCAACAAGAGGAAATTCCGCAGTTCACCAGGTTCTTGAAATGACCAAGTCTTATTCTGGTAGGTGACTCTGAAGGTACAAGGATGAAACAGGCCATATCTTGCTCCTAGGGACCTCAAAGAAGGACGCATGGCTAGAAACTCCTTACGTCTGGAAGCCGTGGCATTAGAGACATCCTGAGAGAAATAAATCCGTTGACCTTGCCAAGTCAATTGTTTCTTGTTCCTTGCTGCTGAAAGAATCGCTAGAAGATCTGTGAACTTCAAAAAGAGGATAATGACTCCACGAGGTTTAGAGGCTGAATCTGTTCTGGCGCCAAGTCTATGGGCTCTCTGTATTCTGATGGATATAGAGGGGGGTAGGTCCAAAAGCTTCGGTAGGAAAGTGGTAAAGAAAGTCACTGGATTGTCCCTCTCAATATTTTCCGGCAAATTATAAATACGTAGGTTATTCCTTCTGTTACGATTCTCCAAATCCTCCGTATGCTTTTGTAGAGAAAGGACAGTCTTTTCTAATGCAACAATGCGTTTCGAGTTGGATTGCACCTCAGGAAGCTGTAGCTCAACAGAAGAAAGACGAGCATCCATGGTCTCCCATTTGTCTTTCAGAAGCTGCATATCCTTGCTTGTCTCTTCGACAAAGGGACGCATTGCCCGAAGCTCTTCTAAAATTTGATCGATAGAAGAGGAGGAAGGATTATCTTCCGGTGTAGGGGAATTTTGTTTAAGACGTTTGCCAGAAGGATTCGGTGGAGAAGGCCTACTGGAAGATGAGTGAGCCGAAGTGGCTTTCTGAGAGGCAGAATTCGACATTTTAGTGGATTGAGTCGACTGAGATGCACCAGTTGAGGAACCCACCGAAGCACTCCCAGAGAAAGTGAATACAAATTTAGGTTTACGTAGTTTCACCATAAAAATGACTACTGCCACCAAAAGGTAATCTGAAGACCTTTGACAATGTGACCAAAATGTGACCAAAAGACCTCTTGGCATAAGGTGAACAAGGCGCCCTTATGAAACAAAGTGTTCAGCACATGCGGAGAAGAAAATGAAGTAATCTCCAGAGAAAAACATTAGTAAATTGCACTGAGAGCGCCGAGGATTTGTCTGAAGAAAACACTGAATGGCATATTGTGAAAGTGCGTCATGAGGCGTGATGAATTGCACAAAAAGCCCAAGAAGTCAGCTGAAAGTCATGAAGAGCAGCAGTAATGCATTTGTGAGGAATGGCGTTGAGATACGAAGGCTGTTGAAGAGAAGGGTCTCACATAGGAAACGCCATGCCAAGCGACTGAACCAAGACTCTCAGGATAGAGAACGCAGATAAATGTAATAAAAAGTCACCAAAATACAATGAAAGTGCTCACCCTCCAGTTTGTATCTGCCAAGAGGCGCATATCAGTCAAGGTCGTCTTAAATGCGAGTTGTAGGCAGAGGTCCGGTGTTCAGTGCGTGAGGAGTCCTCAAAATGGCGGTTCCGTGAGGAGCTGCAGGAACATCGTAGAAACGGGTGAAAAACGGCACTCCGAAAGCCGCAAAACCTCTCCGCCGGTTCCTCCAAGTTTCCGCTAAAGAAATTCGGCAAAATAGCTTATATGCTCACATCGGGAAAAAAGCAGTGAGGTACGTCGGCGTAGCGGAGCTCCGTACCTAGCCGGCCATCTTGCGCGGCATCCAAGCCACGCCCCATGTCCTTTTCATCTTAGTAGCCCTGAACACCGGATTAAGTGATTAATTCAAAGCTCACTCCATGTGTCAACCGCTCGTTTGTGCATGCATACAATCAATACCTGCTCCCTGTCTGACCGGGACACCCAACTGTATGAGGCTCTCCGACCACCGCACACCCTGTGATGTTAACGACTGGGTAGGGGGGGGGGGTCAAACAAACCCCGCTCATGTTGTGCAGTTTTAACTTACTGAGTCAAAGTACATGCACGGCCGATAAACCTGAAATTCCCATCCTACCCACCAACGTATACAGATTGTAGCAGAGTGGTAACTTAAATATACACAGATGTCTCTGGATTGCGTCATTATTCCTGCACGTGTCCCTAACATGTGGTAGAACTTCATGGGAGCCCTCTCACGTTCGTAAGGGTGAAGGATCATGGGAGATGTAGTATTTTTACACCTATGTATCCCGATGTTCAATCCATATTTTATTATTATTTCCACGTTAATTAACCCTTCATTCCTCACCTTGAGCTTCGTTTGCATTTACATGAATTTAACTGGTCTTAGCCAGTTTAATATACTCATGTTAAATGCTATTATCTCAATTGTTTTTATTCTTTTGTGTGTGCAACCGCAACCATTAGTTTTTGTATCTTTTCACAGTGAGTCAATCTGCTACGCCTTGCTATCCTTGATCCTGAGTCTCTGCTTCATCTTATTTTCACGCCTTTACTTTTTTGGGACTAGACAGATGTTCAATGTTTTCCTAAACACTGTGTATGATGGTTTATATACGGTATAAAGAAGTGATGTTTATTTGCATGTATCTTGCCATATAACTTTTTTAATTTTTATTTCTCAGAATCATTTATATTGCTTGATATTCCAATTGATGTCTTGTTGTTTGCTCAGTTTAACAGGTTATTTTGTCTGGTACATCTTTGGAGTCCTAAATTTAGCTCAACAATGCCCACAGGATATCCTCATTTATCCCATGGACTGAGCTAGACAAATGGTATATCCATTGTAGTTCCAGTTTTAAAAGTTGTTTTTCACTCCATGTAGTAGGCATCTTCTCAATGATTGACCATGTGAAGTCATTCTCATTGTGTCCTGCCATCTGAAAGGGCGCAACATTTTTGTAGCTGTCTTTCCACATCGGAATGTACTACGATGTTCATTCATCCTTCTCCTCACTTTTCGGGTGGTCATTCCGATGTATTTCACCTGGCATTTGCAAATCATGATATATACGACATTACAGCTGTTGCAATTGGAAAACTTTTGCTGTTCCTATAGTGTACGGAGACTATCGATTTCTTTGCATGCCTTTGTTAAACAACAAACATTGCAGGTCATACACGGGAAATGTCCCACCACTTCGGAGAGATGACATAGTGTATTCTCATGCATGCTCTTGTCTTCCTTCTTTTTTGGGTGTGTATTTATCGCTGAATCTCTCAGAGATCTCCCCCTCTTGTAGACAAACATGGGTTTCTCTAACCTTAGTGTCCCAGAATTCAATGTTTTCCAGTGACGTAGGATTATCCTCTTCATTGTGTTCGACTCACTTCCGTATGTTGTCTCACATACCAATCTTGTGTTTTTTGGCTTTGGGTATGTCTCCAAAAGTGACTCTCTTGGGTTCTTTTTGGCCCTTTTATACGCTTGTTTCACCAATCTCTGTGGATATTACTTCTCTGCTAGTTTTCCATGAGTTTCATACGTGTCTTTCTCAGAGCAGTTTCTCAGAAATCTCAGAAATTGCCCTACTGGTAAATTGTCTCTCAAGGTTTTTGGATGAAAGTATCATATCTGAGTAAATTGTTCACGTCGGTAGGTTTGTAATATACCTCTTTTCTCAATGTTCCATCTTCAGCCCAAATTTTCAGGTCTAAAAATGCAATGGAGTCTCTGCTCACCGTCATTGTGAACTTCAAATACTGGTCTCAGGTGTTCAGCCACTCGAGGAATTCTGTTTCTTCATTTTCGGTTCCTCTTATTATTATTACTATTACATTTGTATGGCGCAATAGCTACCCGGAGGTTTCCTGGCGCCCGCAACCTCAGCTAAGAAAAGGAAAAGTCTAGGAAATTATTGATTAAATGGCCATGTCTTTGCGAAATGTAACATAATTCTGTTCATGACGAAGAGAGAGTGGTAGCCAATTCCACAGTGCAGGTGCTAACTGAGCAAAGGAACGACCACCCATCCGGGCACGTTTAAATCTTGGGATCACAAATTTAGCCTGCTTCGACGAGCAAAGATGGTGAGTGGGAATGTATTGTTTAACCACCTCACAGAGATAACTGGGAGCCTTCCCAGTGTTGATTATGTGCATAAAACAAAGTGCTTTGAATTTAGAGCGGTTGCCAATCTTTAGCCAGTGTAAATCGCGGAGGTAGCTTGTAATGTGGGTCATTCTAGGAAGACGGAATAAAAGTCTGGCTGCAGTGATTTGAACCACTTACAACCGACGAGTAACATCTTTATTGGCCCCTAAGTATAAGACGTTCCCGTAGTCCAACCTTGACACAATCAAGGCTTGGACTACAGTCTTTTTTGCCCCTTCTGGTAGCAGCCATAGAATTTTTCTCAGCCATTTTAAGATAGTGAAGCATATTGAGGTGGTCTTAACTGCTTGTTGTCGCATGGACAATTGGTCGTCAATAATGATGCCCAATTTGCGAACAGACTGCGACGGTTGAGAAGTAGGACCCATTTGGGCCGGCCAATGCTGTGACCCCCATAGCTCCTTCTGTTCACCAAAGATGAGAAGCTCTGTTTTGCCGCCGTTTAACTTCAATTTGTTGGAGTGCATCCATTCAGCAATCTATTGAAGTCATGTTTGAAGAGGGGACACCTTTTACTTGTCATCTGTAGATAAAGAGAAGACAAGCTGGATGTCGTCTGCTTAGGAAAATATTGTATGGCCCGCTTCTACTGCTATAGTTGCTAAATGGCTAATGTAAGCATTAAAAAGCAGTGGACTTAAAATAAAGCCTTGGGGCACTCCATGAGGGGAAAGTAGAGAGCTGGAATTATTATTCTTAGAGAAAACTTGGAAGGTACGATTCGATAAAAATCTCTCCAGACATTTCAGAGCAATGCCACTAACACCCTTCGATTTAAGAGTTTGGACCAGGGTCACATGTGATATGGTGTCAAAGGCGGCACTCAAATCTAATAGTATGAGTGCCACTGTGCTACCCTTATGCAATCTCTGACGAATCGTTTCCACCACTCCCAGGAGTGTTGACTAAGTTGAATATCTTGCTCTGAACTTGGATTGGGACAAATGCAAGAGATTATTGGAATTCACAAATTCCTTCAGTTGCATCTCTAACACCTTACATCTTGTTTTTTCCGCTTAAAGTGTCTCCAAGAACCATGGGGCTGGAGGACGGTTTGTTCTTAATGAGCGGAATGAGAGTATCTGCAGACGTAGTTAACCAGTTGTTGATGATATTCGTATCCGAGATTTTAACTTCTTTTAAGTCTGGTTTCGAATTAAGCAGTTGGGTGTTTAAGAGGTCCATGTTAAGCTTTTTCCAATTTCTGGACCAAATTGCGTTGGCAGTGGTGAATGCTGTCTTCTGGTTTGCTACCTGCTTAAGCTTAAAGCTAACTAAGGAATGGTCTGACCAGAGTGGAGGTGTCGTAGGATCGCATGTTATATTATTTAAGTTAGAAAAGATAGGGTCTAACAAGTGTCCTGCTTTGTGTGTATGTAAATATATGTAAATGTATTTGAGCTTATATAGCGCACAGCTACCCACAAAGGGTTTCCCGGCGCTTGCTTAGGGAACCCGTCCCGGTATTCCCCTGTGAGATAACCCCGGCAGGGTATCCACAAGGTGAAAGCCAGGCATCCCGCCGCGAGGGGCCGTTGTGGAGATTAAGCAAGCTATTGCCCAGAGTCGCAGAGTGTGAACCCGTGAGTCGAGAAGGCACCGGAGCGAGAATTATCGAGTCCGTGGAATTTTTGAGCCCAAGACCCGCCGAGGCGGGGAATTAAACCCTGGTCCAGGGCCGATCTCAGCTTCCGGGTCTGCCGCCTCTAACCCCTGAGCCACACTTCTCCGTAATTCTGGCGTGGGGCCAGAATTACGTAGCGGCAAATTAAGAGCATCCAAGTCAGAAATTAATGTCAAGATCCTCTCCAGATCAAAAACATGTTGTCTATGAATCTTTTCCACACTACCAATTTAGTGTGGTATGGATTGCTTGTCTCATAGATATACTTAGTTTCAAAAGCATGGACGTACAGACAGGCAATACTTGGAGCAAAAGTACTGCCCATTGATGTTCCATGGGTCTGTAAAAAGAACTCCCCTTCGAATTTAAAATAGTTTTTGGTCAAGGCTAATATGGCACAGTCTATTTCAAATTTCCTTGGAGTGATCCAAGCCAGTCCTAATTACTCAGTAGGGTTTCAATCACGTCTAGGGATGACTCCTGATGTATGCTGTGTACAGATCCCCAACATTAAGAGTGAAAAATATGTCTTTGCTCATGTCAAAGATAGTGTTTTGAATTTAATCAAGATTTCCCTGGTGTTTATTTAGATAAGATGGCAGCCTTTGGACCATAGGCCTTAAAAAGAAGCAGGAATATGAAACATCAGTCAACGATCTCTGAAAATTAAAACCTCATCAACCAGTATTGAAGTTGAACTAGTGGTTGTCCCAAGACCTCATTTGAAAATATGAGGACATTATTTTTTTTGAAGAAACAGAAGAGTCTCTTTTGTTAATTTCTCTCCTTTTCTCTTATTATAATGGTAAACATATAATTAGGTGCCTACATTACTGCAATAAATAATTCTTTGGATCTGTGATAAAAGAGAGAAAACTAAAAGATAAGTTATTGTCACATGGTGTAGATTTACATAGTAATGTTTACATTTCTGCAATATAAATAGTTTTGTTAATAAAGCAACATTACAGAGCTGCAAATCTCTAAAGCAATTAAACATGTATCTTAAACACTTCATCTTTATTTTGTTGCTGTTCTCAGGTTTCATACCTTAAAAAAATGTATTGTATGCAGTTTCAACTGGGAAATAACAATCACATAGATTGATCAAAATAAACAGGCTTACACAGTATAACACTGTAAATATATGATACTATGCATGTACTCACTAAAAACTGTTAAAAAATAATTCCACTTATTCCTACTCAACTACTATAAAGAAACATATCCAACGAAAACATAGTTTAATATTCAAACAGTCCATTTATGAAAATAGATGTAATGTATTTGTAAAAGTCAATTTTGAAGACATTACCCTTAGTATGATGAAAGATGTTTTAAAGACTAATAATCCATATGTTACAAACACGGTAATAACTTTTTAAAGAAAAATCCTTCTTAGAACTTTGGTTTCAAAAAGAAAAGATGTGAATTTGGAAGTTTAAAAGGCAGTTTATGTTTAAATGTCAGGTACTGTCATTGCATTCTGTCCATCCTCTTAGAATTTTGAAGTACACAGTGCAGTGTCCTGAAGTCATATGTAGTACTTCATGAAAAATGATAGCTTGTGTTGTGTAAATTCTTCTGGAAATTAAAATATTTTCTAGCTGTAAAGTTAGAAATGTCAGTTTCTATTTTTGATCCATCCACTCTACATCATTGAAGAATCAATATAATGTATTACCAGTTCGGTACATCTGTATGTAGACATACAATCAGATCTACAATTTGGGCAGGCCATGTTCTGTTTTGCATTTCTTACCAGGTTGTCAAGTCGTATAGTTTTCAAATCTGGTAATGTTAAATATATGAACCTTTCAAAATCTATATTATTAGTAGATGTTAAAGGGCAATCCATACAATCATTATCCCATTTGTAACTTAAACCAAATAACTCTTTAACATTCACATCTTATTGTTCCAAAAGTCCAAGAATAACAATAATAAACTCTTGTGAATCTTGTTGATAGTTCTGACGAAATAGTACAGATCCATTGTTTGTGTCCGCTACATGTATTCCTGAAGCAGAATGTAGTACAGATCTGCTACTACGTAAGCAATGCAGCCAATGATATATAGTTCTGAGCAGAACCTGCTGTCTCCTTTATGCTCATTTGCTTTACTCTTCAATCAAATTTCACATGAGCTCTGCTGGAGTCTTGTTAGAGGAGAATTGTTTTTTGATAAGTCAACTTTGTAAGATACTCTTACCTTCCTTGGTCAGAACTCCAACTCCAGTGTCCTTCAGAATATCCCCATATACCTCATCAGACACGACGCATATTTTATAACAGTTCTTTGTATTGGAAATTCAGCCCTATGTTTATATTTCCAATACTTCCTAATAAATTTCATTAGGAAGTTGATGGAAGTTGATGGACAATGGTCCTGAAAACAGGTTCTCCTTGGATAGGGGTTAGCTTCAGGAAATCTCCAAACACAATTAAATGCTTTCCTCCAAAAAGAACATCATACTCGGTTCTTAAAATGTGTTGCATTCAAAAGTGAATGAAAGCGGGGGGAGGAGCCAAGATGGCGACCGGAGCGGACGTATAAGCTCTCGGCTCCGCCAGCCCTTGTCTCCCGCACCTTCATCCTGCCTACTATCCTTTGCCATTTCGTCAGCGGGATGTGCGTTATGCTATGCTGACTTCGCCAGCGTTACTCCGGAGCCTCTGACTGCCCGGCAACCGCAGTTATCCCGGGAACGACTTTGCTGCCTTGGACCCCGGCTTGAACCTCCGCGTCCCGCCGGCCCCTGAGCACCGTGACGGTCGGGCTGCCTGCTCGCCACTGCAGTGGGGACAGTGCCGCCGTCGTCTACAGCTGAGACACCCATATGCGGGCCGGCGGACCGGCGGAATTTCACATCGCATTCGCTCCACAGCCCGAGTGCGTGGCTAAGTTGGAGGCGAGGTGAACCTCCTTACTGGATGCTGTTTCATTGCTGCCTCGACTCCATTGTTGCTCCTGCCTAGTGCTGGCGAGCCCTCCCCTTCTTTCAGCCGGACTATACATAGGGGTCGCTCCGGCTCCGCGTGGGAACCGTGAGCCGAGTGGTGACCCTGGAGTTGATGGGGGCTTAAATTGGTGATCGGTGCTGTTTCGTGGACCCCCACTCCTGGCTCCGTTGTTCTTCTACCTACAAGATGGCGACGCCTCTCTGCCTGCCCTATGAGGACGACGGCTTGTCCCCGCATTGGGACTATGACTCCACGTCCCGGCAGGGAACCAGCCCCCATTCGCCCTTCCCTGCCCTGAAACTGCAGGACCCACAGCCTGTGTGGTCAAACGGGGATGTTTTGGCGGCTCTGGGTGAGTTAAGAGTGGCGTTGAGACGTGGCTACTGTGAGCTGGGCGAGAAGCTTGATGCCCTCATGGTCGACCGGGAGTGGGAGCGGAAAGTTCTTTCATCGCGGAGTCTGGATTCACACCTGCAGCTGGCTGATTGGGATACAAGGTATCCGGGGATCCCTGACAAAGCTGCCACTGTATTCACCGCTACTTGTTGCAACTCGAGACCAGTTAAGAGACCGGTTAGTGCTACTTTGTTTTCCTCCGTCATTGAACCTGCCTTCCTGCCTCGTTCAGCATTACCGCTGTCGGGCTCAGCAAATGCTCGGCCTGAAACCTCCCTACGTGCCTCATCCCCGGGGCCTCCCATCTCCCGGTGGTGGAACTTTTACTATCTGGCTGAGTTGATGAGACTTTCAACGTGTTTCAGTGACTTTCCTGGAGACCGACGACGTTCATTTTGTGACTGTGTCCCTCCCCCTCCCCCACTTCGGCCATCTTGTCTCTTTGTCCCCGAAGGGTTGGACTTTGCGTGTGGGGGGGGGATGGGAGATCGCCCACGGTCGGGCCAGGGCTAGGCGGTTTCCACTATTGTGAGGGTATGCCGGCGGGCGGGAACTAGTTTGGAATTGTCTCTTCTGGTTTGCTCTTTGCACACATTTAGCACTGCCATTTTAACATGCCGGTCCTATTCTGTTACTGATAGTTGGGGTAGAGGATGTCTTCGCAACCGGTGTTACCGATAGTTTGTGGTAGTGACTTCTCCTGCCTTCCGATCGACAAGTGGGGACCCAGGCTTGACTACATCTTGCAAATGTTGATTGTGATGTGTGTGAAGTTCTCTCCCCTTTATGGACAAAAGTACGGGGTCAGGCTGTTACTCTTTTGTAGTTGGGAGGGAGGTTCTGTGCGGTATGGGGGGTCCGGGGGCACATTCTTCCGACTCTCACCTGAAGCAATTTTTCTGCATTTAATGCTGTGTGTGTAGTATGGTAACTGGGTGGGATTAGGACCTGTAAAATTGCTCAGTGATGCATGATGTGATGCCTTTCCCCCACTGCTTTTGCATTATCGCCTATTTCAGAGTTGTCGTATACTGTGTGGGGATAGTGCTTTTGGCTGGGGGGCTGGGAATGTTCGGAAGTGCTCCTCCTCCCGCTTCACTTGTATTTTGTGAGAGTTGTAGATTAGGATGGCCTTTTCTCACTCTCTATATATAAGAGTCAATTTTTCTTTATTTTTTTCTTCTTTTTTCCTTTTCTTCTCTTTCTTCTCTTGGACTGCATTTCGGGTTCGTTAATGGGCGACAGACACATTGTCGGGGGGGGGGGTAGGCCGTAGCCTCCGCGTTGGTGTAGGGTGGGGGGGTAGATTTTATTTTTCTTATTTAGTTTCTATGGGCCTTTTTCTCAACCTTCTGCGCTTTCTTCTCCTATTTTCTGTTCTGGGTCTGTGATGGGGGTTAGTAGAGAGTGGGTGGCGCGGGGGGTGGCGCAGGCATGACTTCAGTTGTTCAGTTTGTTTTTCTACTGTATTGCCACTCTGACGAGAAGCTCAACCCAAATGTTGCTATTACTTCTGCTGCCTACTCATGTTGGGGAATTACTGTACGGACTCAGCTCTCCTTGCACCTATTCTTCATTGATTTCTTTGGATCGGAAAAAACTTTAAAATTTAACCTTCAGCGCTCCTTTTCCTTGACGGCATGACTTTACCAGTGTAACTGTTGATACGTGATGCTATGCCACCTGATGCCGCTAGGGGACCGTATTGCTAGCACTTGTGCTAAATGTAACGTGGCCGGCCTGATGGTTGTAGGCCCGTATTTGTTTCCTTTCATGTGCACAATAAAGGTTTTCAAAAATAAAAAAAAATAAAAAAGTGAATGAAAGCAAGCATTAAGTTTGCGACCAGGCTTACTTCATCAGTGATTAAAAGTGTCATCTGTGCAAGACTTATGGCTATATTACCACCAGGACAAACCATCTTTGCTAGCAGATTTGCTGGGCATCTACACACTGTTGTAGTAGCAGTTGCCAGGCTTTCAACAGTGTCCTATAGCCTGTAGGTGGAGTTCTCCATACCTTTTCCTGTACCTTTTTGCTTCTGAGTCAGCAGCAGTGATATGTGCCACATCCTTCACTGCTTTTCTTGTACCAGAAATAACTAATCTTAAAACTGAATTTGACTCTGGCATGATTTTGTTATCCTCATCAGCCCCTCTACTAAGCTTAAAGTGGACCTATGCTCTTTTCATTATATCAATAGCAGAGATGTCTCTGAAGAATGAAATTGGAATGCCATATTCCATATGAGTACCAATTGCTATCAATTTGTCACAAGACCATGCTACGCCTGCCTAAAGAGTGATGTCTTGACCTGTAGGTATTACATTGTGGTTTTGATTTTGTGTTAAGAGAAAATGTCACTTTGGAAGTGGAAATAGGTTAAATGGGAATTGACAACATTTGTTATATTTTCTCTCTTGTAGTTGGTGAACTGGAGAACTACTATTTCTGGCAAAGCAAGGTCTACCATCTCTGAAGATGTCTGTGTCTGGGTTATCTGTTTGGTTGGCTCTGTTGGAGGCAAATAAAATGGTATTGTAATTTATGTTTTTTGGTAATAAATGTATGATTCACCCACACAATTTTGTGTATGTGTAAATAATATGACAAATAAGTTTAACATGACTTAAAAACATATTTGTTCTTTACATTTTATTGATGTGTTCTTTATTACTAATTTGAAAATGAAAAGAAAACTCAATCTACAAGGACATAAGGTCCCATAATGAATTGGATCTGATCCATGTAACAACCGACTTGGAATGTCATAACAATTTCAGAAAGTAAAAAGATGTAATTACATTACTTATTTTGTCAAAATAAATACACGTTTGTCATCAATGATAGTTTGGATTTAACATACATGTGTTTTTTCTTGAAGCAAATGTGTCACTTGATGATATTCCTGTCACTGTCTCTTGCTATAACATAGATTCAATTAATTGTTACATTGCAGATAGTGGTGCATCATTGAGGGATCATCATAGTGTTGTCGCAGTTTCATGCCTCCTGCTGGCAAGTTTTTCTTTTGTTCTGGACCTTAGATCATACTAATTCTTGCTCCACACTCCTCTTACCCGATTCGTGCAATAGTACCGGTCTATCGTAACTATTGACTATCATTGGCACTTTTTGGTTTTTGGTGCTATTTCTACTTTAAACATACATAATTCATAATTCCAGTTCCACTTCATTAATTTTTGTCATTTTGGTGTTATTTTGTTTATTTTATTTTGGCTATTCTTATATTTCTCCGAAATTTTAACTCTTTTGGTACTACCTAAATACTGTATACATTGGCCTGTTTCTGCTATAAGCCATAGCTACCATGGAGCTGGGCTCAGGTTAATTTTATTACTTTGAAGGTTTACCCGGACAAGAGTTGTGATTATTCCTTGAAGTGAGCAGCTTTGCTCCCCAAATATTGCAAAATCTTACAATAAGTTTCCATCGAAAAACACTCCCAAATCTGTCCAAGAAAGAAAGGGGCTGGATTGACAGATCACAGGAAAAGTATTTCAGGATTTTTATGTTTAGGCTGGGCCAATTATTCTGCATCCACAGATGAAATTTTGAAAGGAGGGTAGACAAGCTGGGGTCCACTATCAATCTTTTCTGATTCTTTAACTAATTTTATATTTAATTTCTCTAATCTCTTAGCGCAGAGTGCCATACCTTCTGTACAATGCTTTGGTTCACTCATGGATATGAACATACAACTTCCAATACTCCAGGTTCACCCATTCCCTATAATATACGATCATGGGGTGTTGTAGCTCCTGGACTATATCATGATTTAACTGCTTTAAACGCTTCTACTTTAACAGCACCATTTCCTTTTCTAGACACCCTGATAACATGGAACTAACGAATGTACAATTTACCAATACATTGTGCCAATTTAATCATACAGACTGTACTCCCAAAATGTTGTTGGTACACCTCCCTTTTATGTGGGTGGACCTGCACATCTTGAAAAAGGTGTTTATACAGTGTAGTGTCAAAGCTAAGCAAATGTACAGTAATGTGCCTGTGTGCTATTTCACTAAGGGGTATAGCCCTAACCCCTGTGTAATAATAACCTATTTCAAGGCCTGGGAACACCCAGGTCTGTGAGATGCACAGCCTCTGCCCCTGTGGTTTCAGATGCCTATTACAATTTCTTTCAATTTTCTATAAAAGTTAAAGCAACATTCGGTGCATAAAAAATGACCATAAAAGCACATGAGCAACACATAGGATAACAGATATTGCAGAATTTAACAAAAATACTGACATAAAATTTAAAACAACGTAATTTTCCTGGCATTAATTGATTGATTTAAAAAGGTAGCAGTAAAAAATTTTATATATGCAGATTGCATATTAAAAATGAATGTCATTGCATCATTAATAGTACGTGAACCATATTTGATAAACAGAGGTTTTAAATAGGCAATACAAAAACTCTTGTAAAGTTTACATATCAATAAAAAGTGCAAGGTGCTCTGCTTTGATAGACCATCACATGGACAGGGTCCGGTCGGATAGTTTTTAAGGTGGGGCGATGCCACCAGATGGTGTGCAAGTACAAGCGTTTCTGTATCATACTAGTACCTATGTGTAGCAATCAAGAATAAGCATATGCAACTCTCTGTTGCATGCTAATCGGCTTTTAATAAACATCAAGTTACATAAAATCACAATGTAAATCAAAAGTTCAAAAAAAAAATCCCAATGCATTTCGGGTTATTAAAACCCTTCTTCAGGGGTTGTCTTCAATGATATAGGATAATTGATTTCCGATCCTTCCGAGTGGAACTACAACAAAAAATGAAGAGTAACCCCAATGTCACAAACTGTCTCAGTATGAACAATGTACAATTTTAAGCAACATTAGAATTTGCACATAGTGGAAGAATATTCTCAGAAAGTGAAGTAAACATTTTTTTGAAGTGTATACGTGATAAGGCCACAGAGTGCCCAAAGACTAAAAAAACAACAGACATCAAGCTGAATGTACCATGGCAAAATTAAAGTGTTCTTCCAAAAGATCATGGAGTGTGCTAGCACCTACAAGTGGAACATTTTGTAGTGAAAAGTTCGATCAAGGTAAAAAAAGTTAAGTGCCGTGAACATGCAAAAGTGAATAAACCAACGTGGTGTTATGGTGTGACATAAGCTCATACCCGTGTTGTTACGGTAAACGCCAGCTTCCTCTCTGGAAAATAAAGTACCACATTAGATTTCCATGTTTAGGCGCATGGTTTATAACTGTTAAATCAATAGTGATTGAGCATAAGGCTTATAAAGTATTACTTCTGCTGAATTCTATGAGCGTGTTAAATTAACGAGTAAACCTCGTGCCTCATAGTAAGATGAGATCTCACTAACAATTACGTTCATAACCGCTGGGGTTAAAACTGAAAATAAAAATAAGGATGTGATGTTGCCTAATCGCACTTAATGTAGTGAAACTTAGTAGGTGAACGTAAGGAAAAGCAATGAATTTACCAAACCCAATGTGAATAATGCACGTTTCTGAAAGATAATAATAAAACAAGCGAGCAACGTGTCAACACATTGTTCCGAATCCAAAGTGTACAATATTCAAACAACCTTTTCTTTGTCAGTAATGTATTTATTCAATCAAGCTAACTGCTGTGCTTACCTCGCTAATGCCGGCCGACCGCTGAAACGCCACCAGTTCCAGTCAAAAAGACGCTATGACGTATATTGGAACTTGCTCCATTTTAAAGGCAAAGCAACCTGGTAACCAATCCAGAACACAGAACAGAAACCTTTATTGTTACACCCGTCTTTACACAAAAGACTGACTGTGTGATACTCTATATGAAACGTGTGTACTATGATGTAATTTAAAAACTATGTGATTAAAAAAGATGTGATTAAAAAACGAACGCAAGTGAGAGAAAGGATGCTGATCCCAAGCTAAACTGCGTTCTCAATTGTAAACGAACAAGTGACAACCAAGTCTGTTGTCAGCCTCTATAGTCCGGGCCAAGTGTAAGTCAAGTGTATAGTGAAACCGGAGGTCCCATTCGAAGTAAATAAGTCATTTCTTTCCTAAGAAAAAATAAGATATGAATAACTAGTGCAAATCCTTTACATGAGCATGTAAATGACATAGGCTCAACATGAATATACAGATGCAGCTGTGACTGTTTTATAAAAAGCACAATAATTCATAGTGGTATTTAAGACCCCCCGGAATAATGGTTCCCAAATGTTTTAGCCAAAAGGTGTCTCTGCGTGCCAGAGATGTATTAAAATCTAACTCTTCTATAGGATGGTGAACCTGAGTTGGGGAATAGTGTGTGGAGTGTTAACCCAATGTGTTGCTAAGCAGGAGTTCAAGTTTTTATTGTGAATCATACCCTTATGTTCGATAATTCGGGTCTTTATTTTTCTCGATGTTCTGCCTACGTACACCAGCCCGCAAGGGCATTGCATGGCGTATTTGACGCTCTCTGTGTTTCAGTCTGATGTATGTCACAATGAAATCTTGTTGCCTGTGTGGGGATGTGCAAAGGTGTTTCCTGGAATAATTTTACTGCACTGTCCGCAATGCCAACATTTTCTCATTCCTTTATGACTGGAAGTTGTATCTATGGGTTTCGGTTTTAGAAGTTCTCGTAGGTTCTTGGAACGATTATGGGCAAATAAAGGTTTCTCTTTAAATACAGTCATAAAGTCAGGTTCTTGCTCAATGATTTTCCATCAATTTTTAATTATTCTTTAAATTTTTTAAGCCTGCACTGACTGTTTAAGAACAAATACTTCTTGTTGAAGGAAGTGTTAGTTAAACTGACACCAGCAGAGATGTGGCGGATGAGAGACACACCAAGGTAACCGCAAAGTCTCACCAATACCACGTTATTGTGAAATGACAGTGAGGCTCTGTTCGCTTTGTCCTGCCTAGCCTTGCCGAGCCCTGCTGAAGCCTTGCCCCGCCAGACCTAGCGCGGCGATTGCCGAATCTCAGTGCGTGGAGAGAGGAGGATACGGAACACGGAGCACGGAGCTCGGAGCGAGACCTTGTCTGCCGTTTACAGCGGCAGGCGGACAAACGGGCAAAACGCAAAACATCTCCTCCCCTGCCTCGGAGAACAGCGGAGCCCTCGGGCAGAGGCAGGGAGAGTCGAGGGGAGCAGATGCGGGTGCGGGAGCGGGAGCAGCACAGTAGGAGGGCGTGACAAACACAACGAGCCCTGCACACGCAGCGGAGGCAGAGTGTGCCTCTGACCGCCAGCCCCAACTCAGCCCCCTCTCAGCCCCCATTCCTGCAGACGCGGTCCATTAGCTGGTTTAGTGAATCCAGCAGAGTCTGCAAGGAAATATTTTAAGAAACTTTGAAGTTATAAGCAGGAAAAAAGGGAGTGTAGCTGAAGCACCAGCCCTCAGAAGACCAGAGTACCAACAGAGAAGTTGCAGACCTTAAATTTGACAGGAAGCATCAGTAGGGCAAGGCAGCAGGCGGAAGGCAACAAAGGCAGAACAGAGGTAAGTGAACAACTCTCAATATAAGTATTTTTAATAATTAAGAATTACAACCCTTAGTATAACATCAGCCTCCTGACTAGAAATGGCTCCCAAAAGAGGGCAAAAACTAATGGATGAATTAGGAAGGAGCAAATCTTTGGAGGGCTCAAAATCACTGGATGAAAGCCAGGAAAGTCATGCATCATCTATGGAAAACAGTAAGGGGAGACGAAAGAAAAGAAAAGTAAAAAGAGCAACGAAGAATGCCCAAAAGGCAAAAAGAGGGGGCAATCAAACAACCATTAAACAGAAAGAGAACACAGCAGCGTCGAAGTCCATAAAGGAGTTTGTAGGCAAACATTATAAATCATTAAACCCCGCAATAACATTGGATATAGATGGTGAAATAGTGGTAATTGGCGAGGAAACTGGTGAAATCTCAGGCCTGCCAGATGAAAATCAAAGACGGTTAAATAAGGGAGAACTCCAGGAAGAAATTAATCTTGATAATGAAGTTGATGGGGTGAACCGCAAATCGTTAAACCAGACACTGCAGAGCCAAAATCGCCAAATCTCGGCGCCTTGTCTATCATCATCGCCAAAAATGTTCTCACTGTCGTCACCAGAGATTGAAGATCACAGGGGAAATGAAGCCCAGATCCAGAGCATAATCTGGGGAGGTGCACCAATTCACCAATTCCAGCAGCTCCATCCATTGCAAAAATCCCCAATACACCAAGAGAGCCTAAGGAATAATTACCCAGCAAACCCAGTCAGAAATACCACACAGGACTCGGTGCTCTCAGAAAATCCAACATCCTCGCTGATGGATCTAATCTTGTTAATGCAGAAGGCACTTCAAGGAATCCTGGAAGTAACCCTCTCAAACAACGGAGTGATGAAAGCTCAGAAACAACATCTAAAGAAAATAGAAGAAGAACTCGGAGAAATAAAGAGCCAACTGCCAAGCAGGGAAAAGCCAACTGATACTTCGCCACCAAATGAGGAAAGCAACAGGATAATACCAGAAGAAGAAAACATGATAATACTTGAAAGATCGCCTAAATCCGTAGAACATACAGCAAAGGATGCTGCAGAATCTATGGACAATGTGTACATATCAAAAAGGCCTATGCTAATAAAAAGGCGCGGGGGATATGCCACAATTGGGACCAGGAACAGGAAAGGAATGCCCAGGAAAACGAAACATGTAGAAACGAGAAAAGGGAAGAAAGTAACGAAGGGGGGGTGCAGTCAGGATTAAATGTCTCAGCCCCAACATTTATAACTCAGAGACACATACAGGGAGAGGCAAAAAATCCAATGACCCCAAAGACCCCGAGAGCACCCAGGAAAAAGCATACCCACAGGGTGGAAACCGAGAACCCGCCCTCCACCCATACGATGAGACAAAAAGTAAGACTATTGGATGAACGGGTTACTGAACAAAGGCCCGGAAGACTACAGATGCATGAAGAACCCAACATGAAAAATAAAGGTCGGAAAAGAGGGAGAACATTCTCCAGCCAACAAACATACGAAATAAACACGAACTTATATGAGAGAGTTGGTAACAATTGGTTATTTTTGGACCTGATACCAGCAGGGAGGAAAGAGAAGCTGACAAGAAAAATTAATCCCCTAAACAGAGCCCGGATTTTGGCCGCATTTGCCAAATGCGGCAGTCTGAGGGGGATCGGCTCAAAAGACCTCCAGCATGTTGGCTTTGTAGAAAACAGGCTTGGAAAGGAAATAACAAAAATCACCCTCCACTCAGACCTGGTAAAAAGGGCAATCCTGAAAGCCTCAAATGAGATAACGCAACAGGGTATAAGGATTATCCCAGAGAGTGATATAAAAACCTCTAAAGATAACAACTTTTTAAAACAGCATGCCGGGCTACAGAAGCGACAAGTGATCATCTATAAAGAAACAAAAGGAGATCGAAGTGCTCTGAACATTGTAATAGACAACTCAGGGAATGATCCCTCATGGGGCAACTGGTCATTACTTAGTAATCGCATGGGAGAATGCAATGGAAATAATTCGGTGGATTCAGACGAAGAAGGTGCTCTGAGTGACGTTGAATAGGATGGAGGGGGTTCGCAAGATCTAGGTCTCTTAACCTGGAATGTAAATGGGCTAGGCAACGAGCAAAAATGGGAATATGTAAAGGAATCCATAAATAAAGTGGACATTGCCTGCCTGCAAGAGACCTGGTTATGCGACGATACCCCAACCCTTGACGGTTATGCCCAGATACATAAACCCGCCATAAAGAAAAATCGTGGGAGGCCCTCGGGGGGGCTGATGACATTGATATCAACAAAAATATTGAGGGAAATAAAACAGTTGAATACAAAATGCAAATGGGTACAATCAAGCAGAATTGAACTCATGACGTTGGATCTAAATTTTAAAATGTTGATTTTAATGAATGTTTACATGCAGTGGGACAGCGGGGAGGAGTATGAAAGGGAAATGAGATGTTATAAAGAGGACGTAGACAATACTCTAGAAAATTATCCCACAGACATAATAATGATAATGGGGGATTTCAACCATAAACTAAACCCAAAAAAGGCTGACCTTTGGAATAGGGAACAGTTAGAGGTATACGGAATAAACCCGGCAAGGTTCCCATTGGGGAAATTTCGAAACAAGACCTAGAACTAATACACACCCTAGGAGGCAGAGGTTTTCACTGCGTAAATGGGAGAATAGAGTCAGACTCACCGGCAGGAAAAACGTTTATTCAAGGGCAACAGAATTGCCCAATTGACTATATATTCCTGCAGGCCTGGAACTTTCATCTAATTAGACACTTTAAGTTAGACCAAAAAGAGGTGAGTGATCACAAACTCCTACACATAGTAATATCGGGGGGAAGGAAATTACAGAGAGAAACAGTGATCACCCAGGAGGTTGAGTACCCCAAACGCGTGACGACACGTCTAACTGAGGAATATATGGAAAAATTGAAGGCTATGCAAACAAAAATGGCACCCGTAAACTGTGAGAATAAAAATCTGGAATGGTTTGTTAGAAAATTAGAAGAAGTTGTGCAATGCCTAAAGATAAAATTAAAAGGGGATAACCCCTTAAGGGTAAAACAAACAAACCGTGGTAAAGGCTTCTCAGTGGCGTGCCAAAATAAGAAAAGGGAGATAAGAGCAGCACAAAGGAAACAAAAAAAGAACTTTACACAAGAGAGACAGGAACAGTTAGTCAAGCAGAAAAAAGAACTCAAGCAAATGGTACTCTCCGCAAAAAGGTTATATAAAGAAAAATGCTGGTTAGAATTATTAGAAGCCATAGAGAAGAAAAACCTAAGGCAATTTTGGCAACTAGTAAAGGCTGCAGCTGGAACAACAGATGGGGAACTAAATTGTGTGGTGAGTGAGGCAGCTTGGGAAGAGTACATAAGGGAACTGTACGGGGCAAGGACTCCCAGAGAGGAGATAGAGATCGAAACATGGCAAGAAATCTCAGAAGACCTTTTACTCAAATGTAATGAAGATCAAGTGGAGCTCACAATAAAAGAACTTAAGTTAACCCGGGCAGCAGGCCCAGATAATCTTCCTGCAATAATCTTGAAGACCGAGGTTAAATGGTGGGCAAGATTTCTTGCCAAGTTGTTCCAGGTAGTACTAAAAGAAGGGGTGATGCCTCCAACCTGGAAGGGGGCCGTAATTAGGCCGATCCATAAGAAAGGGAGCAAAGAGGTGCCAAAAAATTACCGGCTGATCAATCTCCTAGATATAGGTGAGAAAGTGTTTTCTAAAATGGTACTGAAACAACTGAATGCATGGGTAGACGAGTACCAAATAATTCCCATAGAACAGGGTGGTTTTAGAACGGGCCACTCCACAATAGACCATGGATTCGCTCTATGGGCGATGGCGAGGAAGTCGACTGAACAAAATGGCAAGTTATGCTGTTGCTTCGTCGACTTCAAAGCAGCCTTTGATTCTGTGGATCGGGCATGCTTATGGGAGACCCTAAAGAAGTTAAATATCCCAAAAGACTTACTTACTATATTAAAAGAATTACACAGGGAAAACTGGGGCCAAGTAATTAAAGATACGGTGGGCTCCCTGACACCAAAAATACCAATTGCAAATGGACTCAGACAGGGCTGTGTGCTGGCCCCCCAGCTCTTCTCGATCTTCTTGTCAGATCTCCCGGCTTATCTAGAGGTGGAGGGTAGTGCCAGCCCAAAAATGGATGGAAACAAGATACCCTGCCTATTGTACGCGGATGATCTGGTAATAGTAGATCAGACCGAGAGGGGCCTTCAAAGGAAGCTTAATGCCTTCAATACATATTGTGCCAGCAAATTTTTAACTATCAACCTGGATAAAACTAAAACCCTATGCTTCGGGAGAAAGTTAAGCAGATTCAGTTGGTACATAGGTGATCTCAAACTGGAAACAGTAAATGAGTACCGATATTTGGGTATATGGTTTGATAGGTCCCTAAACTGGAACACCCATTTGGAAACTCAAAAGGCAAAGGCACTTGCTTCCATATGTGGCCTAAAAAGGTTTAATGGGGACTATGGTGAGATGTCTCACCGACCACTGCTTAGAGCTTTTGATGCAATGATCCCCCCCCCAAGTTTTATATGGCGCTGAGGTCCTTTATTTGAGCGGTAAGGGATCTTGGGACGTGATAGAGGGGAATTGCATAAAAAGGCTACTATCACTTCCTCAATCTGCCATGATACAAGCCATCAGAACCGAAATAGGTACAAAGTCGTGGGTGATACTAACCCAGATGGCTGTGATCAGATTCTGGAAGAGACTAGAAGACCCTGAAAGTAAAAAAGTAGCAGACTGGTGTCATAATGAAATTCATAAAAAAGCGAGCTAAAATGGGCGAAGGTCTGTAGGGAAAAACTGAATGGAATCTGCAACTCACTAGAGATCGACTTGGACCTGGGAACATACCAAATCCCTAGTACCAAAGGTAATCTGAAACAAAGGGGTAAAGAAGTTTCCAAATTGCTGGACATAGGCTACTTAACAATGAAAAAATCAGTGGCGCATATGCTAAAGGCTTGGTCCCAAGAAAACTGGTTCCCCTACCTTGATAGATTACCCAATCGTGGACTCAGGCAAGAGATCCTGAGACTTCGAATTGGGATCAACCCATGACTTATAAACAGAGACCTTAAAATAAAAATGCTAGATCAAGAAGGTCGCTGTAGGTGTAATCTGGGAACTAAGGGTGACCTGCAGCACATCATGTTAGATTGTTTGACACTCCTAGAACAAAGAAAACTTTGGCTGCGCCCAGTTTTTATAAAATATGATGTAAAAACAAGGTCGCAGGCGGCCAGCCTCTTAACAGAAATCCCCTACATTGATATTGTAATTGCCCTTGGGAAATTTATGAAGGCGGCCCTGAGTGCATTGAGAGCCAAAGAATATTATGTAGTACTGTAGGGATTTTAGCGGAATGAAATCGCTTGGAGCAGTAAGATTGTGAATAGGTTTTATATACAAAAATAAGTTTTAAGATAATTGTAATTTTTACTGAAATTCGTGCTTTTGATAATAGTGTATATGATCTTTTTAATGGACAAGTTTTTAAAAATAAGTGTATGAATTTTTGGTGCATACTCCATTCTGCGTTATGTCACTGCATTGTTTAAAGACCACGGTCATAATAAACATATATTTTGACTTGACTTGAGTTGTCCCTTGGGTTTATCAGATTTTTTTAGCAGGTCCTCTCGTTTTTTTTGTTCCACAATGAGATTTGCTTCTGACAGTACAATTCTCTGGGTACCCTCTGTCTTTGTATCTGTTCAGTTGTTCCTTAATCAAGACTGTACTTTGTGCTGGTTCAGATGTAATCCTTTTAATTATATTCAATTGTGACACTGGTAAATGGTTTTTCAAGGATGTTGGGTGTACACTTGAATAATAAAGCGTGTTGTTCACATTGGTTGGTTTTCTGTAGACTGTCGTGGCCAGACCTGCTTCTGTTTTGTGAATTTCAATATCTAAGAACTGTATTCTGTCAGCCCCGAAATTGTGCATGAACTGCATTCTGGGGTTACACAGGTTCAATACCCTTATGCAGTCTTCTAATGTTTCTTGGTTGCCTTTCCAAATGACCAATATATTGTCTATATAACGCATGTATGCAATAGTATTCACTTGCCATCTTGGATTGTGTAAGATGTGTGTCCTCAAAGTGGGCCATGGATGTATTGGCATATCAGTGTGCACCTGGAAATCCCATAGACGTGCCTGTCTATTGTAAATAGAAGTTCTCCTTCCAGGCGAAATAGCTATGGTATAATAAGAAATGAAGTAGCTTGAGTAAAAATACCCCTCCTTCATGTACTCTTAATTTTTACATGTGTCAGTTCAGTCTCACCAAATATACTCCCAGATTGGCATGGCTACAACTCTATCAGATACTTTAAATACCTAACGTGGGTATGGTACATAATAAGACTAGATAATATGGCATAGCACATAATAGGATGTCACTTTCCAACAACAGATCCAACATAATCACTTTCAGCACAAATTCCCTAGACAACACAGACAGCATTTGCTGTTCAAACCACCTGGACCATTGAGTGATACCACAACACAACACAATCACATACTTCTATATGAACTGATCCATCTACTCATTTCTCATTTCCATTCTACCATTCTTATGTCCTCCTCTCATTCCCAGATGACGCTCTGTTTCTCACTACTATAGAATACATCCACTGACATTTCTGAAGCCTACTGATGTTTTTTTGAACTGCCTTGCCCCCATTTGGTAATCCCCTGGCGGTTCTCTTTTCTTTTTTCATTTTTAGCCATATTTAGTAGTAGTAAAGTTAGGAGTCCTAACGTTAGGGCTCCTAAATGCCTTCTGTGAATACTGAAAGTCTTAAAATTAGGATTTTTCTCAACTTTACTACTACTAAACTGAGAAAAATCCTGATTTTAAGACTTTCGGTATTCACAGAAGGCATTTGGAGTCCTAAAGTTCTAACTTTACTTTAACTAAATTGAGAAAAATTCTAATTTTAAGACTTTCGGTATTCACAGAAGGCATTTAGGAGTCCTAAAGTTAGGAGTCCTAACTTTACTACTACTAAACTGAGAAAAATCCTAACTTTAAGACTTTCGGTATTCACAGAAGGCATTTAGGAGTCCTAAAGTTAGGACTCCTAACTTCTGTGAATACCGAAATGAGTAAGTGTCTTCTGTGAATACCAAAATAAGTAAGGGCCTTCTGTGAATACCAAAATTAGTAAGTGCCTTCTGTGAATAGGAAAATGGTAGTAAGTTCAGGATTTTGTCCTAAGTTAGTTCTGTGAATCGGGACCTTAGTATTTGGTTTGTCAATTGTTATATGAGATTAT